>NW_020449930.1:466332-584058 GCF_003343035.1 Apteryx rowi
GCCCCGCGGCCCGGCCGCGCCGCGGCCCTACCCGCTGGCGGGGCCGCCCACAGCGCCTGCCCGCCCACGCTTCCCATCTCTTCGGGTCCCGTCGCCCCCGAGCGCTTGTTTACGAGGCCGCCTCCAGAGTTTTGTCATGTACTGTGCAAGCCGTGGAGAATGACATTCATGCTGCTTTGATCTCTGAAGGGCGATCCTAGGAGAAATCAGGTCACCCTCAGCCAGCCAGGCCCTGCTGGGGAAATGAGCTCTTGGCAGGAGAGCTCCCTTGGACTCAGGGCTTCCCTTGCCAGGTGCCTCACTTGGCGATGTGGCAATGGAAGGGAATAAATTATGATTTGAGAGGCAAGATTAAAGCTGCTCCAGCCCAAACTCCTGCTATTATCTGGGAGATGAGAGCTCTCTGTTTGGGCTGCCCACCCGCAGTCATACTTAATGTAGTAACTTGACTTGGGCTCAAGAAAGCCAATGCCTGCACATTGAAGTGATTGTAAAAGTCAAAGCAAATATCTGTAATACCCACTGCAGTTCAGAGGGTGCTAGCATATTTTCAGACAGCAGATGATTAGAGCAGTAATGATTATTTTGGGGTCTTTTGTTTTTAAAAAAATGTTGGCCTAGATGAGACCACGTTTGCTTACAGGATAGCAGCTACTTTGTTGAGAGGGCTAGAAAAGCAAAGATAACTAGACCTGGGTATAAAGTTTCAAAAGGACCAGACTGAACAAAAAAATATTTAGAGGAGAGGTGACAAAAGCCACAGAACTGCCAACAAATGCCAGAACAACCGAAAAAACTTTGTCAGTACTGTACTTGTAATGTGAACCAGATTGCCACAGAAAACAAAACGGGTCATAGGCTAGGGAGCAACCTAGGCATCAGTCTACCCTTTTTGTCAGTGATTCCCTTGATGGTATGTAACATGCCACACAGCTACAGTCCTAGCCTTCCACCTTCCCTTTCTCCTTTTCTCCTCAAATCTCTGTACAAGAGGTTACTGGCATGGTGAAGGGAGGGAACCTGTCAACTCATCTGACATTGTGGTGGGGCAGTTTCGCAGCTTCTTATCCCCACCATCCAGAACGGAGTCGGGCTGCTCTATTCATTTCTTACCATGCAGGCCTAGTAATTCCATCTTTCATTAAGGTTGTCCAACACAACACATGATAATTCTACTGTTCATTATTACCTTGCTCCTCTAATAAGTCAAGCCCACATTGTCATTGTCCCATGGAAAAAGTGCATGTGATCATGTAATTAAAACATGTTGAATCACGAGCTTACATAAGGAACTGAATTTGGGTTGCACATGTAATTTCACATCTGGCATTTTCTACCTTTTGAATGACCCACTTCACAACCTTAATGTTCTTTTAACTTAAAGGTATGTTTGTGAGAAAGATCTTCATGTAAACTAAAGCAAAATAAGCAATCTGACATTTCATATATAAAGTTTTTTGAAACAGGTTATCCATAGTTTGGATTTGTGTCATAAGATCAGAAGTGTGTCTGCTGTTTGAATTCTGGCAGACACAGGATCTAAAAATCTTTTTTCCAATTCAAGTTCAAATATAGGCAAAGTTTCATGAAAATGGTTTGAGACACAACATGGTTATCACTTGATCTCCAGGACATTGTCTTCCCCACAAGAGAATTAGAATGCCACTTTTTCAGTTGCCACCTTAAAATGGTTAGGTTTTGATGGTGCATTCCATCAGAAAACCATCAACTTCAGTCTAGAACCAGTAAGGCTTTTGCTCCATAACAGACTTTTTAACAGACATATACAGTTCCTGCAAAGGATAAGACATCCATGAAGTCTTTACTATACAGATTCCATGAACTATGCAAGGCTGCTGTCACTGAGAAACCTATAGACCTCTCTGGTTCCCCAAAGTAACACTGACTTTAACAAGCTAGAACTTAATCTCTCAATGGGTTCTTTTGCCCTTTCAAGTCCCAAGCAATTCTACGTTTAGACTGGTCAGATCTACACTGGTCAGATCTACACTGTAGTGCTATGTAAAACTTCAAACCGGTTCTAGGTTATTGGTTGACTGATCACTGTGTACACACCATAGTGTTTTCCTGGCCACAGTCTCCCAGTTCATCAGCGCAGGGACCTAGATGGAGTTTATTGCATTTCCCTGGGGCCTGGGTACTTGGGCTTGTCCTTCCCCAAGTAGGATGAATGCTTGGGAGACCAACTCTTACCCTGGTGTGGCATCAGGATAACGCATGTATTCAGTCTTATGAGCTTGAAAGGTGTTCTGGATCCATCAAAGATACATTTTCTACTTCTCCTTGAACCAAATTTATAAGGCTACCTTTGCAATACACCTGTTATGTGAATCTGACATTGTTACACAAATGGTAACACTTCTGGTTTGTAAATATATATTTTTTATACTGTATGTTTCCAAGAACTACTTAAGGTGCCTTTATAGCTACCCATCACCAAACTGTCTGAATACATCTCTGTGGTAATCAGCTGTATGTAAATACTGATTTTTTTACAATCAAATTATGTATGGGTCAGGTGAACCTTAAGCAAAGTCAGACATCAAATAACATTTCAAAATAGTTTTATTTGAAAGCATCCATGGCAGAAAATAATCAGATTGGCTTCTTCCAGACAGTCAAAGCTCATGCTCATGTTTCTGAAGTATTTTAAAACTGCAGAGTTCAAGAAAATTAATCTAGAGGTTTTTAATGAAAATTTCTTTTCCCTGTGAGTTACTAAGTAAATCAGTAAGCTAAGTGACTTTTCGTAGCCTGTTAATGAACAAAAAAAAAAAACCCAAATAACCACCAAATGAAAATGACTTGAGCAATTTTTTTCATATCTTACAGAAAAATACATTTGGGGGGCATTTTGCAAGGGTTGATTGTGACATGGAGCACAGTTATTGTATAAGTTACACAAAAGTGAGAGCTCATCTTTCAGGTAAAAACCCCCACAGATCTTTATCACTTGACCTAAAGGGAAAGTTCCTCTACTGAAGACAGAAAAACCTTACGTTGTCTTTGCATGTATTTTCACATGATTGTAGATGACTGAGTTAAAGCCTCATGAGTAGTTCCTACTTCTTAACTGAAAGTTCCCACCTTTTGGCTAAGATACACTAGCTGATCATCTGCAAGGTGCTTGTCTGTTGTAAATGTGAAAGAAAGTGTAAGATGGCTTTGCTTAAGCTAAATGCTGTTACCAACTGGAGGATAAATTACTTCTGTTCATTCTACAGATACTATAAATGAGATACTAATCGCTAGTTAATTACTGATTAAGAAACCTTTTTATTTTTCTTTATTATGATCCCATGCATTTTTATCAAGGATTTTGAACCAGGCACACATTCTGAAGAACAGCCACAAATCATATTTTAATTGAAGAACTAGGAAATAGTGTTCAACATACACCATTTTGAATAAGAGCAATTTGCTTATGATCTAAGCCTCAATACAGCTGGATTGTTTTTGTCTGAGTGTTGACAAAAAAGTATGCAGCTTTTCAGAACAAACATTTTTTGAATGTCCAGAGCATGCTAATGGACTGAATTAGTGATAGTCAGTTTTTTTCCATATCATTGCTCTTTGTTAAGCAGATAAACTTGAAGGCCTTAGGGAGCTATATGGAAAAGGAAGGTAACTATAGCTTTTTTAATACATCTGGTATTTTTACACTTAGAAGTAAAGTCCTTAGATCAATGAATCAAGAGAAAGAGGGAGAAAAATCTTTTATGTTTTATTGTATACTAGGGAAGATAGATGGAGATGTCATGAAGAGACACAGAATAATGGTTTCATTAGGGCCCAAGGCAAGAGTGAGGTGATCTGGACTCAACAACTTGTTCTTCAGTGGGCTTTCTGTCTGTATGACTTTGTGAAGTTGCCTTGGCCTACAAACTCATGCTACTTGATTTGAGAGGGAATCACATGACATCTGAAAACATACGGCCCAGTTCCCCAACTTTTCAGCAGCGAGGCTGACACTTTCTCATCTGAGGAGCATAATACAGATGTGTGTTTGAGAGATTGCAAGGTGCTTATGTACTGAAGCGGAAACGTTCACCAACCCTTTCAACGTCTGTGTGCTGCATGTGCAATGAGGACTCTAGGCAGAAGTCTGCTTGAATTCAAGGGAGATCCAGATGAGTGGTTAATCAAAGTCATGCCTAGGATAACTGATTGAACAATAGCATCAGGGTTGACCCTACATTTATGGCTTTGAGAAAACTGCTTATGGAAATCAAGATGATTTTGACTGTGTAGCAAGTGCTGGATTGGGCCAGTTCTTATACAGGTGTAAACTGACTCTTCTTGTTTAAAGTCAGTGCAGCTATACCGGTAACAACAGCTGAGATCTGACCCTAGATATTTACACTCTAAAAAAATTCCTATTTTGTAGATATGAAGTCTATTTAAAATAATTTTCAAAGCATTAGAGAGACCAACTGCTGCTAGCAGTTTAGAGGGTTGGAGTAATTATGCCCATGTAATGCACAATATAAAGCACTTATGACTACTATATGGATTGTTTTATTGGGGGGGAGCTCATCATTTGAAAAGGAAAAATAAGCACCTATTCACTTCTCTCTTTGCCTGCTACAAAGCCCACAGAAGTCAAGGGAGAGTTGCCATTGATTTGTGTGGGCTGTCTTTTAGGCCCTATGTATGCTACTGTAAACTGGAGGGGGAGAAGGGGTACAGTTGAAGGGAGGCAAGGAGGGGAGTTAAACACAGGAAAAGAGTAGAGCCCTTTGTCTATTAATTAGAGTTTATGCAGCTTGTGGAAAACAATGTTCCTCCAACACTGGATCCCTTTGCTCCACTATTTCATTTTTACATCCCCCATATTAGTTGCTTTCCAGATCAGTGTAATGCAAATAAGCTGTGCACTGCATAGCACGAACGTCTTGGCCACTCTCATGCACAGAAAGAGCATTGAATTGAACAAGCTTCTCTAGGGACAAAAATGCTTTTTATTTCTGTAACTGATGTCCAGTCTCCCTGAAGTGTATTGTCTGGCAGCAACACCTACACATAAGAACTCTTCTCTGAGTTACTCAACAATATCTTATTGTTTGTTGTCTTTGGAGAGGCAGGACCTGTTGGAACCATGCAGTTTTCCTGACGAAGCCCTGCCAACATGCCTCAGCTGAAGCTGGAAGGGCTCACTGGACAGTCCCAGTTCATTCCCTTGTTCATTTTCTCCTGGTTACACCCACCAGAAGACAGTGACAATTGGTTGCAATTAGAGAGGAAAAGTGCCATTGTATTTGACACTAGGCTGGACTCCGGAGGTGTTTTTCAGTCACTGGGTGTGTCTCAAACTGCTGGGTGACCTCGGGTAAGCCGTTTGAGACTCAGACTTGTGATCAGTTTATGACAATTTAACAAGCTATTGTGTCTCAGTTGAACAGCAGTAACTGTCCTTATGTGCACTCTTACCCAGGGTAAACACAGGCTGATGTGATCCAAAGTGTAGTTACACGAGCAAATTAAACCAGTGCAACTAATTGCATTGCTATGAGATTGTGTCCCTGATAAGGGAACTAATCTGGTGTAAAACATGGATTTTTTTTTTTTCTTTTTTTTCTGGACTGCTTTTAACCTTAGTCAGTTCTCCAGTGCAGGCCACCCTACAGGAATACAGGTTTTGGTGTCAATACTGGGCATATGATGCCAGTGCTGATTTAGCCTTTAGTGAAAGGCCAAGTTACTTTGCCCTTACTGTGCAGTATGGGCATCAATTGGTACTTCAAGATATTTTAATGCGGTTGTGAGTCTGGACTATTAGATCCAAATCAGCAAAGCACTTAAATATCTCTATGGATCAGTGCCTTTGCTCCCCATGTAAAAGCAGAGGGACAAATGTTTATCTGTCCTATTCTCTGTCCAGATTCTAAGCTGTATAGTGCAGATGCTCTCACTCCATGTTGGTACAGAGTCCAACACAGTGATGCACTGATCTTATCTGAGGTCTGAGTACAAATAACAATTACAAGATTAGTAGAGGGAGAGGTGTGATCATTTGTCAGTGGACACAAGCAGAAGGCAGCAATCAACTTTGGGTTCATATGCTTTGTTCACTGCCAATTAGCTCTGACCTCAAAA
Organism: Apteryx rowi; assembly: GCF_003343035.1. Classification (NCBI taxonomy): domain Eukaryota; kingdom Metazoa; phylum Chordata; class Aves; order Apterygiformes; family Apterygidae; genus Apteryx; species Apteryx rowi. Next base: position 472,450 of record NW_020449930.1, read on the forward strand.
TAGTGATAAAGGTATAATCCAACCCCTGCTGAACCCCTTTCACTGCTTAACTTTCATCAGTAGGACTTTTTATCATTATTTTAAGTGCTATTTTTATAAATTAATGGCTTTGGTACAGAAACATTATCTCAATAGTACAATAACATGAGTTATTTTTATTTCACATTACACATACCCTTTCTATTCTTAGGGCAATATTTTACTCTAGTTTTCTATCTCTTTTGGTGGACAGACAAAGTGATATGTGTATATTTATCTTCATGAGTTAAGGATGACATAGAACTTACTTGTCAGCACAACGAAGGGTGAAGTCAAAGAAAGAACTCATGGAGCAGAAGTCAGGCATCTGCTACGATAAAGAGGGGCCAGCCCCTCATGGGCAGCAAGGTTACATCTCAGAAAATGGGGAAGACAGAGCCCAGCCACCACTGGCTTATGAGAATAAGCTGCTTGTTGCAGAAAAGGCTGTACATCAATTTTGCTACATAGATTTAATTTCATGTCTGTGAGACTGCTGAATTGATATGCATTAGCTCTAGAGAAGTTGTCCTTTACTTAACTGGTTTGCATGCAAAAGCAGAGTATTTACAGTTTGTTCCTAGGTGCTGATTAATGACAGGTATGTGTTGGTTCTTGTAATTGTGATTACATTTTACTGTGACAGTAAATTCTGGAGCAAAAAGCCTGTGCGAGGAGAGGGATCCAAATGGGTCACAGTCAGGTTGCCACCCAACTCCTCTATCGACAGCTTCACACCAGTATCTTCCAGGTCTCTGAAATGCTTTCTTTTCTAATGTAGCAGCTTCTAGCTAGCAATTTAATTTCTGTCTATAGAAAATTAGTCCAGCTGGCTCTGCTCCCTCTCTCTTGAGAAACTCTTCAAGGTTCTAGGTTCCCACAGCCAGGCTTCCATGGCTTCAAAGGCATAATTTGGCACTTGCCCATTGGGCATATCTTTGTCAAAGTACACATACAGAATTTCACTGTTGAGGATTTGTGCCCCAGGGAAACTTCCACTCCAAGGTGAAATTACTTCTTTCCAAATGCCATGCTTGAACTATGTAAGCATACACCCTTTAACATAATAATAATGACTTCTAAATGCAAAGACATAGCTTCTGATTTACAGCTAGCATTCCCACCACAAATTACCTCTTAAGATATCTGAAGGCGAAGTGTTATAGCAAGAGCTATTTGCCCTAGATTCTGCCTCATTACAAATCATCCTTGTACATTATGCCAGAGGAGCAATAAAACAACCTTCTGTCAGTCCTTACAGAGTGGCAGACAGACTGAAATGCTCTGATTCCTAATTACTCCTTATTCAGACAACCATAGTGCTCATGTCTAACTTCCTAAACAAGCCACACCTTCTTGATACTGCACAAGTACTCTTTTTTCCCCACTATGCACAACTTCTTATGATGGAGGAATAGTGAATGACAAGTAGTGCTCCTTCATGGAAAGAAGCTGTGTCAGGTTTGTTCTCCAGATTAGACACTCAAGCAACCTGTCTAGTGGCTCTCTTCTCTGAGAACTGTTCTCAAATCTTCTTATCTCTCAAGCTCACTCCCTTTGACTCCCTTTTCTGATGTACACAATTAAGGTTACATGAGCACCATTCAAAGAGATGGCACTTCAAGTCCATCCTAACAGTGGTAACATAGATGCAGATGTAAAGACAGATGATGGTAGAAGGGAAAAGAGAAGTTATCTTCAGGGTATCACAGATGCCCTTGAGAAAGATTTGGCAATGCACCATGTCCCAATACACAAGACCTGGTACTTGTGTCACTTGACTTCTACTGTCCCAAAGCAGTATCTTTAGGCTGACTGGTTGTCTAAGCTCCCACTTCTGTCAATGGAGAAAGAAGCACAGGCTGAATAATTTTTCAGAGATATCTAACTTAGATTCCTTTCTTAGGAAATGATGACTTCCTCTCTGGAAGGGAACCGGGAGCTTAGACAACGGAGTTATCCTAGATACCTAACTCTTAGACAGCTAGATCTGAGGAGATGATTCTCATCAAAGCAGATGAAACAAGATGCTCAGAGAATAGCTCTATGGGGAAAATGATGATGTGTAAAAAAAATCCATCTGAGACTGTCTACCTCTGTGTTTGGCTCGCTACACATTTTCTTCTGTGCCTAGGTCATGAAGGACCAGGATAGCTTCCAATCAGAGCAATGTCACTTTTCAGTTACAGCTGTAACTTAGGGTTTAGGTGTCTAAGCCACCTTTGACGATGAGGCATAAACACCTACACACTGGATCTAGAGGCAGATTGTTCTCACAGAAGGACACTGCTCTGGAGCTCACCTCACAATTTGATCTCACAGAACCTGAACCTCTTGTCCTGCACAGCACTAGCGTACTCTCAGGCTCCTTCCTTAGAGCTGGCTTAAGCTTCAGGAGAGTTTCTTTTACCGAAGACTGGGTGGTGTCAGTGTTGCTATCTGTTAATGCATTTTGCATTTGCAATAATTTTTGTACACATTTTTTTGTGACTGGRTGGTATATATACCCTTTTGATTCATTACAACGTAATGAATCTAATTCATTACAACACAATTTCATTCATTACAACACCCTTAGCTTTCTCAACACAGAGTAAGTGTGTCTGTAGCCTTCCCTTTAGTCTATTTCACTACCTATAATAATAATACTAATAATATTCCTTCCTTTGGCACAGATCACCAATCAGAGCTTGTTCTGGTTAGGAAGCTAAACTATTGACGGAGTCAGGCCTTTCATAGATGCGCTTCTTACTATTTACAAAAAACATGCAAACTTGTGTTTCTCTGACTGCAGATGAAATCCAGTCACTAAAGACAGTATTTTTGCTTATAGCATCATATTATTTCTTTCGGTATCCCTGGTAAGCTCTCTCTTTAGGCATTTACCCCTAGATATCTACCTTCTAGCCACTGTGTTTAAAGTTTACTTCTCTCTCCCTTTCAGTTAGCTTGTTTTCTTGTACATGCATACATGCAAATACACCCTTACCCAAAGCAATAACCAGCAGTATCTTCTGCCCACACTATTCAAGATTTAGGGTGTAGTGTTGCCTTCCCTTGGAAACCTGCATTACCTCATCAAAGAACTTACTTGACTCTGTTATCTCAAATGAAGGGTGGTGGTTACCTTCACCAGCTTCAATGACTCTCCTCTCAGTCCTCGACAATAATACATCATGTTCACCTTGCCTTTGCCCTTATAGGGTTTTCTACTTGCCTGTCTTTCATTTATATCTGTATTGCTTTGCTTGACATTAAAATACAGAACGGAAGTGCTGGGGCTACATTCCCCTCTCATTTACACTGTTCCACAATTGTCTAACTCCACAATACTAGATAGTGAAGATACATTTGGTAGTGATTTGATATTTGATGCTACTATAAATGAATGAAGAGACAGAGCTTTGTTATTTCATTACTTGTGCCAACTCTGGCTAGCTTTTTCCTCTGAAACCTCAGCTAATTTTAGTTGACTTTTAAGGAAAGCAAGTAACTTTAAACAGCACCAGGGAAGAAGACAGAGCTATATGAGGACCACAAGAAATTACATCTAAATTAACAGTGTAGAAGTTAAAGCCAGATTTTTGTCTATCAAACAATCATCTCTAGAATTAGGCAAATCATGCTCTGCAAATCATGCTCTAACAATTAGGGAGATATTAAATGATATTAGCTGTTTCACCTGTCAGGCAACATCCGATGGCCTAAAGCCATGCTAACAGGGATTAACTTGTGTGATAGACTTTCTTTGGGGTGAACTACAAAGAAATGTATGGATCAGTAGGACCCACCCCTTCATTAAAACTATGGTGATGCAGGTTTTTTACAACAGAATAACATCTCTGTGATACCTAGGTTGTCAAAAACCACAATTATAGTCATTGTTTATGCATTAGGGAAACCTCATCCTAAATCTGGCACCATATGGGGGTGAAAAGAGCAGCTGCTGACATTTCAGGATAATTATTATGATCTAGCTGCAGATATGACTCAGCATGATGAGTCTGACAACAAAAAGGAGGGAAAAAAAAGGCAAAGCAGCATAGGCGGGTTTCAAATGTCACTGCAAGGCACCAACCCGAATACATTTCAACTTTCAACATGCACAGAGTGGGACAGCTCCTTACCAGCTCCAAATGAAAAAGCCCAAACACTACTCTAGACTGTGTTGTGTGTGTGTGTTGGAATCCAAGAGAGGAAAATAATTAATAACTGTCTAGGAAGAGTTTTGGAATATTTTCCCCCCTCATGTTTGTGAAAAATGAAATTAAGCCAAGCAAAACCATGCAAGCAGCCCCACCTCCTCATTTTCACCCCCTCTCTGAAGCACTGGCTCTACAGCACAGGTCAATGAGCGCAGGTCACACTCTTCAATGAGTTTAGAGTTCAACTGATTCCTTTTGATCAGAAAATAGCAGAGATATTTAGCTTCTTCCATGCACACCCATTAGTATTATTCAGCTTCCCTGAGTTCTTTCACCAGGCCACTGCCTTCTATACTTTCAATACATCTATTCCCTTCTTACAGTGTCTACAGGAAATCTTACTGTTAATGACGTTTTCAGTGTTCTACTCTCTAGACATTTGCTTGTCCCTCTGTTCTTGGAATGCTGATTTCCCATGGAAGGAAGGCTCTCTCTCCAGATTCATCTGCAATGCAGATATGCTTTCAGGGCACGGTCACAGATGGATTGTTGTGACAGAATGACACTACTCATATTCAGGGAAGTGACAGACTATTACTATATGTGGCCAAAGCCAAGTTCTGGTGCTCTGCTCTGGACCATTTTAGCCTATGATTAGACCTGGCAACAAATAATAGTTGTATTTACTTCGTAAATATGTACTCCATATACCTCATGTCAATCCCAGCCTTTTGGTCTGGAGGATAACGTCCTTTCTTATGCAGGAATTCAAGGGACATATGGTATAACCTCTGACATGATGAGAAGCACATTCATTAGAAAACCAAAATGCAAGTGCTTCCTTCACAGGTTGCTCATTTTGGCCATAGATGAGACTGTTCAAGCAGTGCCTATCTTAAGGCTGATTCACACATAATTTTATTACAAATCTGTTCACAGAATCACAGAATCACAGAATGGTTGAGGTTGGAAGGGACCTCTGGAGATCACCTAGTCCGGCCCCCCTGCTCAAGCAGGGTCACCTAGAGCACGTTGCCCAAGGTCGTATCCAGATGGCTTTTGACTATGTCTAAGGTTGGAGACTCTACCACCTCTCTGGGCAACTTGTTCCAGTGCTCAGTCTCCCTCACAGTAAAGAAGTTTTTCCTTAGGTTCAGACAGAACTTCCTGTGTTTCAGTTTGTGCCCATCTCTTCTTGTCCTGTCTCTAGGCACAACTGAAAAGAGACTGGCCCCATTCTCTTTACACCCTCCCTTCAGAGATTTATACACATTGATACGATCCCCCCTCAGTCTTCTCTTCTCCAGGCTGAAGAGTCCCAGCTCTCTCAGCCGTTCCTCATATGAGAGATGCTTCAGTCCCTTAATCATCTTAGTAGCCCTTCACTGGACTTGTTCCATGTCTCTCTTGTATCGAGGAGGCCAGAACTGGACACAGCACTCTGGATGTGGCCTCACCAGGGCTGAGTAGAGGGAAAGGATCACCTCCCTTGACCTGCTGGCAATGTTCTTCCTAATGCAACCCAGGCCAATATATACCATTGGCCTTCTTGGTCACAAGGGCACATTGCTGCCTCACGGTCAACTTGTTGTCCACCAGCACTCCCAGGTCTTTCTCTGCAGAACTGCTTTCCAGCAGGTCAGCCCCCAGCCTTTCTGGTGTGTGGGTTTATTCCTCCCTAAGTGCAGGACTCTGCACTTCCCTTTATTGAACTTCATGAGGTTCCCTCTGCCCATCTCTCCAGCCTGTCCAGGTCTCTCTGAATGGCAGCACAGCCCTCTGGTGTATCGGCCACTCCTCCCCATCTTGTATCATCAGCAAACTTGCTGATCAGCTATCCCTTCATCCAGGTCATTGATGAAGAAGTTGAAGATGATTGGACCCAGTACTGACCCCTGGGGGACACCGCTAGCTACAGGCCTCCAACTAGACTCTGCACTGCTGATCACAACCCTCTGAGCTCTGCCATTCAGCCAGTTCTCAGTCCACCTCACTGTCCACTCATATAACCCACACTTCCTGAGCTTGCCTATGAGGATGTTATGGGAGACAGTGTTGAAAGCCTTGCTGAAGTCAAGGTAGACAACATCCACTACTCTCCCCTCATCTATCCATCCAGCCAGTCATTCCAACATAGAAGGCTATCAGGTTGGTCAAGCAGGATTTCCCTTTTGTGAATCCATGCTGACTACTCCTGATCACCTTCTTGTCTTTCATATGCTTGGAGATGGTGTCCAGGATGAGCTGCTCCATCACTTTCCAGGGATGGAGGTAGGGCTGACTGGTCTGTAGTTCCCTGGGTCCTCCTTGCCCTTTTTGAAGACTGGAGTGACATTGGCTTTCTTCCAGTCCTCAGGCACCTCTCCTGATCTCCATGACCTTTCAAAGATGATTGAGAGTGGCCTAGCAATGACATCCACCAGCTCCTTCAGCACTCATGGGTGCATTCCATCAGGGCCCATGGTTCTCTGGATGTCAAGCTTGCTTAAATGATCTCTAACCTGATCCTCCTCCACCAAGGCAAAGTCTTCCTTTCTCCAGACCTTCTCCCTGGTCTCCAGGGTCTGGAATTCCTGAGGGCTGATCCTAGCAGTAAAGACTGAAGCAAAGAAGGCATTCAGTATCTCAGCCTTCTCTGTGTCCTTCAGCACCAGGGCCCCTGCCCCATTCAACAGTGGGCCCACATTTTCCCTGGTCTTCCTTTTGTTGCTGATGTATTTATATCTTGACATCCCTTGCCAGATTAAACTCCAAATGAGCCTTGGCCTTCCTAGTCACATCCCTGAATACTTGCACGACATCCCTATATTCGTTCCAAGTGGCCTGTCCCTGCTTCCACCTTCTGTAGACTTGGCTGCCCCCCAACCTTCCTTGTTTGTTAGTACAAGGTCCAGCAGCTGCTCGTGGACTCCTCTGTCACCTGTGTCAGAAAGTTATCTTCAGTGCTCTCCATTCAGATCACACATTCATCATGCGATAGGAGCATGCCTGAATTTAGGATGGATGCAATTCCTGTCCTGTAATGGTGTAGATGTCGCAGGCAAAAATGATTCCAAGACCAAGCTGCTGGCCATCTTTTGGCCAATTTAGGAAGCTTGCAGCTCATTGCCTCCTTGTAACTGAGGACCCTTGTGAAGGATGTGGCAGCAGAATGTAGCTAATTGGTTGGATAAATTATTCTGGCAGTTGGAAGCTGGCCCAGAGCCCATTGGTTGGACATTTCTCCTTTATTCTGAAAAAAAAAAGTGATATATAAAACCAATTTAATAACAAACTGAGGCCCCCAATTGATCTCTAGGTACATACTAAGTTTTTTTGAAACATTGCAAGGAATTAATGTGTGTCACAATCTCTTCTGTCTCTTTTTAAAATAAAGTTTCTGCTGTTTTGGCTATTTTTGTGGATTCTTCCATATTTCAAATATTCTGTTTTCTTATGATATGAGATAGGTTCTCAAATACAAATTAGGAACCTGACTCCCCAAATTCCTGTCATGCCAATTTGAAAAGATGTCATTACACAGCTAATAAATATATTTCAATAATTTTTCTGCCCACTTTTGGTTGTGTAGGAGGGCAATGAAGCTAAAGAGTCTATGACCTGTGCTCTTACAGTAGACAACTGAATATTTATGTGTTTATAATGGATACATGTTCAAGGTTCAACGTTGCTATCTGTACCTATTATTACTGTTGTGTTATCATTATTATTATTTTGCCCTGTGGCAGAGACGCCCATCAGGATCAAGGTCCTTTTGTATTAGAATCTGCATAAAGAAAATGAGAGGCCTTGCTCCCATGTTAATCACCTCTATTCATGCTACAGCAACACAAGGAAGATAGGCCATGTATATTCCCTTTGCACCTGTCTGTTCTGGACCAGTGTGTGAAAACTATGTGGTGCTTCTTCTTTCTCATGCTCTCTAAAATCTTCAAATGATTGAGAAGAACATGTAGAATGGCAAGTTGATGGCAGCATCCTACTGGGTTAGTGATTTAGTGTGTGTAGGCACAGTGTTTTCTTCAAGGCACGTTCCTTTATGACTGCTGAGACTTCCTTTCTCTTCTGAGAGAGTTCAACAATAGAAAGAACTTCCAATGAAGAGGTGCATTTTACTTACGAAGTAGCCTCTGAATTTACAGTGCTGGAAGCCAGAGGTGGAAGATATTTACCAGCTGAACCAGCTCTAGGAAACTGTTCTCCCAGTTCTTTGGAGAATATGGCTATGGAAGAATACACCTCTTTTTGTGTGGATTTGACTTGTTTACATGCTCTACTGATTGCTCTGCTGATGGCCCTTTAATGACTGGACTTTTTGTCTAATGTATTCTCTCACAACATTGAAATCTTTTGTCTGTAAAGTCTGGGTATCATGAGTTGATTGACATCAGTGATTTTTTTGGAGAGCATTCTCTGCAGTTCAGGACAAGAGATGTGGTTGCCTCATTGGTGCTGAAAGTTTAGAGCTATATAGATATGGAGAGTTTTCATGTTGCATGGTGTGTTGCAACCAGCTGGTGCTTTGTTGATCTTCTGGAGAATCTGTTCTCCTGAGATGCTAACCAGCTTTGGTGCATAAATGCATTGAACATAATTTTTCTTGCAGAGAAGCAATATGTGATTCTAATTTAACATACGCAGTCTAGATAATTCCTCTCTTACTGTTGGCAAACCAGTGTATTTCCTTCACAATAAGATGGCATCCATTGTGCAATCAAATGATCATTACTTACTGGAAAGGCCATTTAGATAAAGCTGTGACATACACTGTAGAACTGTTAACTGAGAACAGAAAAACACTTATGGCTGAGGTGGGTGTCATGAATAACTGCTGAGTTGCATTATCTGTTCATGAGGATTATTGCTTCATTTATTTCTTAATCTTTAGTGTGATCTATTATACTGAATGGGAAAAAATTACAATGCACTGGTTATAAAACCCCGTATGTTTCTAACATAGGCAAGACCCTGGATTGTTGCTGGGTAACACAGCATGTTGGACCAGTGAAACTGATTTGAATAATACATAAAATTTTTACTGACCTCAGGCACCACTGACAAAACAGTTGCAATATCTTAACTGAACCTTCCTTCTCAGCATGGTCTGATAGATCTGGTCTTCACAGGCTACAGTGGGAGAACTGTGTTCATTGTAGCCATGGTTATAAGAGGCAGCTGTTTTCCACTTGAGATGTTGCAATCATGATTTAGATGACAAAGCAGAAAAAGTTATTTTTTTAAACAGCAATGGTAGCAAAAACTATCCTTCTAACAAATATATGGTATTATTCCTCTATTCGTTTTTAAGGTATTATGTTTCTCCTCCTACTTAAAGTATACAGAAGGAAACAATAAAACTTGCATCATAAATCCAAAGAGTAGTTTCTGGGCTGTGCCCTCATGCTGGTCTAGAGGAAGATAGGGAGCAGGAGGCTGAGCCAAGAACATGTGTGGAGACTGGCACCATGAAAATACTCAGAATTCCTAGTCAGATCCTCTCTGCTTTTTGTGTGCCCATTATAGGCAATGTGACAGTGTGTTTGCTTACTGGTTATATCACCACTGGAGACAGAATGTCCTATGGGGCTCCTCCAATAGGAGGATGATTTGTTGGTTTAGCAATCATTAACTCATCCTTATTTTTTTTAACACAAATTAAAGTCGGCAGTAGAGTAGGCTCATGCTTCTCAGAGTGGCAGCTCCTTGGCAGCTGTTTACGCTTTCTGGTTAGGTCCCCTATGCCAGCCAACACATGGGGTTCAGCAATTGTTTGGAGTGCTTCAGCTGGCTTGTAATCACACATATCTTTCCAGAGCTGTACTGACAGGTAACTGAAAGACCTCTCAGAAGACAACATCTAGGGTTTTCACTAAAACCACTAACATATATATTAGCTAAGTTATTTGCAACTGGAAGTAAGCAGCTGGATGCCATCATGTATCTAAACATCTAGTAAAACAAGAATTTTAAAAACAGAGACCATATTTAGGTACATGCAAGTAATTTTATTTTAGGATGAGGTCATTAGTCTCCACTGATTTCTGAGGCATTGGTGGGAAGATATAAGATTCAAAAGGCTGCTGACAACATCAATCAAAAGCTACTATGTGCCATGTTATTTGCTTAGGGATCTGCTGTATTAAGATGCCACGTGGTTGGAATCAGATCATTTTAATTGTTATCCTATGTAATTATCAGCCACATAATCGTGTCTGCCCAATCTTTAACAGTGTTTGTTTTTCAGACGTCTTTCCTGAGGCCCGAACTCTTTGTGGATTACTTCAGTGRCCTTTTTAATATCCAAAGAAAAACTAAATTTTTCACAAACTGGTCATCACAGTGATCCTACATGTAAACAATAGAGTGCGTGATGTTAAACCAACATTGTAATCTGACTTTCCCCAAAATTTCAGAACTCATTATAAAATGCTATTTATTACAGATACTTTTATTTAGCTATAAAAGCAGCAATGGAACCTTTTGTTCTAACCATGTAAAAGCAAACAGACAGATTTGGCTTTTAGTCACATTGTTTTGAATGAATTTACTTTCTGTTTTTGCTAATGTAACTGGCTCAGCAAGTTTCTGGGAGATAAAATATTGTATGCTATAAAATGGAAGAGGGGGGAGTAGGCTACCAGTTGTTAATTATTGTCATTATTTTGTAGAAGCAGAAAGTATTTGAAGAAATGTTATGGTTCTAATTATTTTAAAAATTAACAGTGAGGTACACTTTTATGCCACCATGTAATTCAAAGAATACGTGGTGGTAGTATTTTCATGAGTAGTCACTGTTATTATTTACTGAACCAAGATTAGTTTCTTTCTTCACTGAATTTTACCTTAGGTTTGTATCTAACAGATAGGGCTGTTCTCTGTCTAGCAACTTGTAGCGTTGCAAAACAAACTGTACTGTAGACTTTGTCACACTTTCTAAATGTCTGATAAACTTTTTCTTTCATAACATCCCTTAAGGTATGATTAAACAATGATAATCCACATCTTTAGAAGACAGTTCTTAATAAGCAATTGCCTAAATGAGTAACTGAATATGAATTAAGAAACAAAATAAACTCTAGAGTCCAAACGTAATCCAACCTTGCAAAATGCTGCTTGATCTCTACCCCAGGCAAATAGGACAGAAAGACATTTTTCATTTCTCATGACACAGAGTGATGAGGAAATGTCAGCTCTGGTAAGTTTGCACAGATTCATATGCATAGAATATGATTAATTTGCTTGCTTATATGTCTTTACACTGTCACCAGTTATTCTCATATTAAACACAAAATTCTGTGTTTGGCTAAAGCATGTCTTCCAAAAGCCATTTAGTCTTGGTGTTATGAGATCATAAAAAGAGGTATACCCCTTCATAGTTTTTTCCAACAGATAAGCACCTTTATTGTTAAGAAGGCACCTTGCTTTCAATTTCAGTTTATTTGGCTTACATTTCCAACCACTGTTTCTTCTGCTAGATAGAAAAGTCCTCTCACCTGGTATTTCCTCCCTGTGAATTACTTATGCATGTAACTCACCTCTTCCTGTCTTCTTTCTGATAAACTAAACAGATGGAACACATTCATTTTTTTACTGTGAGGAACTAACCTTTCAAAAATTTAGTGGTTCTTTCCTGTAGCGTTCCCAATTTCTGTTTGACTGCCCTGTCCTCATCATTGTATACCATCCTGCCAAACACATGCCATCCACAGATTTTATTTAGGGATATGTTTACATGACCGCTGGTGAAATTGCTAAAGAATATTAGGCCTTGTTCAGAACCCAAGGGGACCTCCATTCAATCTCAAATCCCAGTTGATGCCTAGCTTTTTGAGATGTGTCAGCCAGTTTTTAATCCATTTGATATATGCCTTATTGCTATTGCACAATGCTAAAATCATAATAGCATGTCAATTCTGTGAATATTAATTTAACCCTTCCTTCTGCCTGGTTTCTTCTATATTGCTGAAGTATCTGAATATCTTTAACATAGCATAAAAATCATTAAAGAAGTCCCATTAAAGAAGACTTAATAGTATATCTGGCATTTTCCCCACATCAGAATGCAACAGCAAATAGTTTCGTAGTGTATTGCACACATTTTTTTTTGTAGGTTGGATACCTACTGCACTAAGCTGATACCCATAGAGATCTGATATTTAATGACATGAATTAAATGTGAATTACCTTTCAGTCTTCACTTTGGTTTGAACAAAATATTGTAGTATATATCCAAAAAGTATAAAAGGAAAAACCAATAACAACTCACACAGACAAAGACAATATTACGTTTTAAACTGTGTCTCTGAATTTCAAAGCATGATGAGTTTAGTGTCTCATACTAAAAGCTTATCCATTGTAAGTGCTAAAACTAGCATATGTACTATTGAAATCAAGAGCCTATGTTGTTGGTATTCTTCAAGTTACATAATTGAATGAGACATGCATAACCAATTTAACTATAATGTAATAACAAGGAGATTAGCTTCTCCAAGCCTTGACTATTCAGTATGCTTAATGTACCTAGAGCCCCAAAATATATGTATTTATTACCAAACCCTGTAGATAAACAGAAGTAAATTGGCCTTGAGAACAGGATTCTGTAGCTGGCATTCAAATAAGTTGTTTACAGTATAACTACTATATGGTATTGTACCTAGAGTCTGAAAGACATTAAATATAAGACTAAGTTAGTAATGCTGAAAAACTCAGTCCTGTAGCTAATATATATTAGTACTAACAGCATGTACAACATAAATATGCCTTAATGCAGTTTCACTACTATGTAATTAGTGTAGCAGTATTAGGATAGTACAAGAAGAGCTGTGAGGAAGTGGGTGTTAACAGGGCAAAAGTCAGCGTACTTCCATGACCTTGCTGAAGACATTACAGTTTCTAAGATTCTGCGGAGAAAGTGAGGAATCATTATGGTATCTCTGAGTGCAAGACTTCTTCATTTAACTCTGATTTGATTTGCTGGACAAGGAGAGGGTGATTGTTTTGGTTTGTTTTTTTACATGCATATATCTAGCAGCTCCCCTCTGGTTACTAATCTGAAGAAGACACTTAGATAAATACATGATTTCTTCATAATTTAACAGGGTAAATTAGGAAAAAGTGTGGGGAAAAAAAGGTATTTTAACCCAGAAGGAATTTCAGGGCTCAGTAAAAATCTTCATTCTGTGCAGTAACAAATCCCTTTTTGATAGGAGCAACCTCAAAAGTGGACATCAGGCAGATCAAATGACTCCTGAACTCTAGAGGACATTGATGCTCTTCAACTTTGAAAATAATTAGGGATATTGTTGCAATAATTTGGGATATTGACTATAAATCAGATGATGGTTCTTGATCATTTTCTTCCAGATGACTAATACAAAAGGGGATTTGTAAAACAGAAACCTCCCCACCTTCCTCAAATAATAATTAAAAAAATCCAACAAAACAAACAGCTGGCTAAATTCTACATTCATATACATGTGCAATTTCTCCTTTGTAATCAATGAGAAACTTCTGTATACACCCTAGGGCAGAATCTGGATCATTATATGTAACATTTTAACATTAATTTAGGATGATTAATGATCAAGTCAGCATCTGTGTATTATTTGTGAATTCTATTCTACCACTGCTTAACTTCATATTATTATTTTTAAATTTACAGCTGCCGTGGAAAATGACCAGAAATCTACATTCTGAGAAAACCCATCCATCATCTTCAGGCAGTCTTCCAATCTGTTAGCTTTAGCTGCTACTAATAAGTCCAGGAAAAGCAATTATTACGATGTTTCACAGAATAGCTTCCAGATAGCATACGTTGTAAACTGCTGTTGGGCAATATTTCTTGTAAGGAAGTGGCCTTCTTTTCTTCAGTAAGCAACTTTATCCAAAGCAAGTATGATAAAAATTGAGTTAGAGAGCCAGACCCTTAGCTGTTGGAAATGGGGATTGACCATAGTTACTGTGCCAGTTTGCACCTTCCAAAGATTTGGATCACTGTGCTTTGTAAAGCACTTGCTTGCAGGTTTACCCAGTGTGTGGTCTTTTTCCATAAGGGAGAGAGTTATGAAATGGGATCGAGATATCCTCGCTAACACAGTATATCATGGAATGCCAAATCAGGCATCTGGCTTTGACTTCAGATTTGCTTCCAGAAAGTGATATTTTATCTACTATTTAACATACATAATCAGTCAGCAATGCAAAACAAGCCAAAACTCAGTGCACTAGCATCTCTAGTTTATTTCTTGCCTTTCTGAGGCCCTTAATAAAACTGATCACTGACTCTTGTAATGCAGCAGGCTGCTACCTGCCATCAGTACCCTGGTACATGGCAGTCACCTGCATTTTTCTGGTACTGTGTCTCAGCAGCATGTGGACAGAGGGAACTGCCAGTGGTGAGCATCACTACGAAGGTGTTAACTGGCCTGGAGAGATGGAGGCCCCTCCAAAGTTATAATGAAGTGTTATTAGGCAACGTAGGTGGGTATCCTTTAGAAGGAGAGAAGCCAGCGGAGGAACTCAACTGAGGTCCAAATACAGACAGCTTCTTCTAAGAGAAGGGGAAATCAAAGGAGTAGGGGATCGAAGGAATGGTGTATGGTTTATCTAGGACTGTGTTCACTGTAGCCTGATTTCTATAAGGAGGGACAGATAGTGAGGCAGTGAGAAGGAAAACATGATAAATTCTTTATGATAACCAAATACATTGGCAAAGCTCTACTTTGGAACCTTGGAGCCAAAGCATTTAGGATGACTCAGATCATCTGTGGTGGCATCTCACCAAGCCTCACTGATTAGTTTCAGGGGCTGATTAATATCACATCTGCTTATTGAAAGCTCCTTGCTACTAGTTTCTGGCCATTCTTCACACGTCCTCACAAGGAAGTGTTAGCTCATGAGTAACTTTGAAATCAGTTCAGTCTGTCACTGCTAGACTCCCTGATCTTGATGACAGTTGTTACTGGCAGATGATATTCAGCATGCTTCCAGATGCCCATCTACCTCATCAGACCACGTGATTTATTGTTTCAATTCCACTTCTGTAGCATATTATAGATCGTTTTGGTGTGTTTGGATTTCTGATTGCAGACTTATTTTCTGAACCTTGCAAAATTGACACTAAGAGGAAAGCGTAGTCTGGATAGCTTCTGAAAACTTCAGATTTGTGTGCTAGATCTTTCTCCATAATATGCAGTCCGAACCTAGATAACCATTTGCTTCGCAAGCAAAAATCTTGGTCTTGAGTACCATCATTAGGTTCTTTGCTAAGATAAATAAGATCAATGGGATCATGGTATGATTATAATCTTTGTTTGGCAATTGGTTCTTTTCATGACTAAATTCTGGACATCCATATATTGGGAGGTTAGAAACTATAATTTGCCTTGCTTAAGAGAAACTATTAAGTGAATCAAGATATTTGCTTTAAGTCATTAAAGCTGTTTTGGCCAGCAGGTGTATATATATCTGTAGTCTTAAAATATGTGTAAGCATTCATCCTAAAATATATGTGCATTGTTTATGTGTATTATATGAATGTGTACCTTCATTCCTTCATATATATGTGTAAAATTCTCCCTCTATATACCTCCACATACATATATACACGTTCCTCCTGAATATGTCCTCTTGGCCTTAATTGCAGATGGATGGGTGCCAGCAAACAATCTGGTTCTGACATCTAATAAGAGGATTAGATATATTTTGGTGTTTGGGAGTTTATGGCTCCCTGAACACCATGAAACTGAGTGGGTGGAAAGGCTGCTCTTGCTTTAATACTTGTGAGCTGATCAACGTTTAGTTAAAGGAAGGTCTATACTCTTAAGGCAAGTCATAGGCATTTAAAAATATTCATTACCTTAGTTACATGTACTCTGTTCACTTGAGCAACAGTTCTACTGTAGTGAAATGCAAGTTTGTTAAAAACTGCTATTTTCTCTAGCTTAGGGGGAATAAGGGCTTCCTTCTTACCAAAAATTTTAGCTTCATGTGAACTATTGTGGGGTTTTAGTGATATAATGTCTTAAATGTCATAATGAAATAGTGAGCAGAAAACATTTAATGTTTGATTCCTGATAGCATTATGCTCTCTGTAATGATGATAATGGTGAAAATAAAAATGACATTTCTTATTTGTCAAATACGCTGTAACACAGAAAATCCAACAGTCAGATGACTTCTAGGCAACAAACCAGCATAGGCCTGCAGAACTGAAAAAAAATGCTACTTGCTTACTGTCTATTATAGCAGAAGATTCTTTAAATTAAATATGTAAATTAAGATGCGTATGAGCAACAAATACCAAGTTTCAAGTCATGCTGTGCCATTAGTTTGAAACCAGAACTCATCTTTGGTTTCCTAGAGACATCCATTTGCAAATTAAAGGCAAGAGAATGACTGTGGTCTTTTTGGTATTAGCCTGTTATGTTATTCTACAGCAATGTGCTCAGTCTGTAAAATACATACCAATAATGAATATGTTTTTTCATCAAGATATTCATTTTCTTGTATAAGACAGTCTTGTTTCCTAGATCTTTTTAAACCTATTACTCAGTTTATGTGCACAACAGGACTTTTGATAGTTCTGTATCTCTTCTTAAAGCGAAAGGTCAAAGGCAAAAAAGGAGTTCTAATGTCTCAGTATTTGAAACAGACTGTGGTCTAGATGCCATTAAAGCACAAGTGTAACAACACATATTAAAAAAAACAAATAGTAGATACAACATTCCAGACACACCAGAGAGTATTCAAAGTCTTATAAGCCTTCTGACTGATTAATTTATACTTCTTGAAAGATACTGGAAAACCAGTGACATTTTTTGGTTTTGTACTTTGCAACTTATTGAGGTTCCCAAATATGTTTTTTATACTGTTCCTTTGTAGTCATCGGGTTTATTGGAACAGATGTGTGAATTAAAATAAATTTGAAATCTCATTGCTTATAGGGCTTGGTTCAAATATGATTGGCATCCATAGAAGGATCTCACCAAAATCTTTCATACTTCTAATCACATCATTAATGAAGACATTTTGATCACTTTGGTCTTTTACCTACCACCTGAAGAGAAATAATGATTCTGCCTTTGAAAAATGTTTTGAAAATGACAGTGATGTAGATATTAATCACTGTTATAACTTCTTAGAAACAGTAAGAAATGAAATAGCATTTAACCAAAAGACTATGTTTTATTATACTTGCAACAATGGAACTGGAATATAACCTTTTTATTTAAAAATCAAGCTACAGATTAAGTTTTGATTGCAGTATTTTGTACTGAAAATAAGAATAATGGAAGCAATTAAGTATTCATAGTCCTGCTCTCACACAAACACCTTCCATGGTGAGCCTGTTTATGCAACTGAGTGTGCCATACAATTGTTTTTATTACTTTCTTATAAAACAGCCTGTATAAAACACTTTCTTTTTGATTGTTTCTTTATGTATTGTTGAGCGTGTTTGCATTCTAAAGGGCTTTGCTCATTAAAGCAATTACTGTAAACTTGCTGTAGTTTGTTGCTTTTTTTTCCCTTCTCCCTCTGAGCACTAGAAATATCCATGAAGAGCTCTTGCCTAGTCAGGATGTTCTGTGTCTACCAAGGCTAGCAGTGGGAAGCTTCATTCTGAGGACAAAAAAATCTACAGAGGTTTTCTGTAGCTGGATCATCAAAGCAGCAGTGAGCCTGAAGGAGGGGCAAAATGCAGCTGAACTCTGCCTTCTGTAACAGCCCTTTCCCTCCCTCTTTTTGACACAAGCACAAGAAAAGCAGAGATTTCCAAACACAAGCTTTGCCACATGAAGGGAGGAAACATAACAAAGGTGGTCAGGTCTGTTATGGGGCAAGATTTTGTTTGATTTGATGGCTTTTGTGGCTTTCAAGGGGGGAGGGCCATTTTTTACCTCTTCCCTGATGGGATCACCCCCTACCCATATTTAGCATTCACTTAATCACACAGAAGGAACCTCCAGTCTCTCCCCAAAGTACTTCAGGTACCCTTGCTCAGCTGGTGAGATGTAACATATGTATAATACCTGATATATCTTCATCAATTCGCTTCCTCCTGGTGGTGGGAGATGAAGAGAGAGAACTTTTCTCTCTAGAGCCACAGCTGGGTTAGCATGGCTACAAGCTGACCCTTCACATGGCTGAAAGCCTACACTGTGGAAAGATAGATGAAAAAGTCTTTAATATTTTTCCTTAAATAGACTTAACAAAACCTTCTTAGAAAAATGAAGACTTGCAGGTGGAGGAACCTACTGAAGATCTACAGATAAAGGTGGTAGGGAACAAAGATGGCTGGAAGCTTTCTGACAAAATGTCCCCAAATCATCAAGTGCTGATTTGTCAAATCCTGAACTTGCCATGGGAAGGTATACACTGGTGCCATGAGAATGGAGTGTCTGGTCAAAGTAAGAGACATCTTTGCTTGCTGTTTCAGGGCAGCCAGTAGCTCTTGGGTAGAATATTCAGTTGCAAAACAGCAGACCACATTTAATGCCATAGTATCTTCAAATTGATCCAGGGATGTGAATGTCAACCCCACAGCACAGGTGGGATCTGGGCTGCTGACTGTTTCAAAATGAGAATTTCTCCTGTTGGAGCTGCTCCAATTTACATAAATAACCACACAGTCATTAGGCAAGAGAGTGAAAGAACCTGAGTTGGTAGTCCAGGAATTAGATCACTCTGCTGGGAGGTGCAGATTGAAGTCCAAATCTCTTCTTGGGTTAACATGTCATTACTTGTACAAAGTGACTCAGCTTCAACCAGGGAAATGAACAAAAGCACCCCACCCGCCTCCAAGGTACTGAGTTGGTCCTGGACTAGAGCAGGCCTTTATTCATATTTCTGTAGAGAAATGATTTGAACACAGTTCTCCAGCAGCTCCAGTGAGTATCTTAATCCCTGGCTATTGACTGCTCTGAGCAAGAAAAGAAGTTGCATCAGGCCTTATTTGAAAGGTAGCATCTTGAAGTGGAATGGGAACCTTCTTGAAATTGCAAGATCATTCACCCTGCTGGGAAACCATTTTTTCCCATTTTCTCTAATAAGAAACAAGGTGTTGAAGAAAATAAATTAAAAAAAAAGATTTTAAGACCAGAAAAGCATATAGCACTACAGCACTCAATAAAGGGGCCCTTTATTTCCAGGAGTATACTTAAGGAACTAATATGAATCTCTCGATATCTGTAGAAATGCTAAACAGAGCCACGAGGAAAAGAATTAGGGAGAAAGTTTTGCAGTGTGCTCAGGAGCAGCCCCTGGTGAGGAATGCCATGATTATTACTGCTGTCAAACAATGCACAATGCCTTATCTGCAGAGGTTTCTCCCTTCAGATCGCAAATTGAAAGAGCTGGAGATGCTGAGGCTTATTCGTCACTGTCTCATACCCTTTTCAGTCCTTCACTTTTGCATAAAGGAATTCTAAAGCCAAGTGCTTGCACCACTGAATGGTTATACATGCCATGTCTATAGTCACTTTGATGGGGGCAGTGAAAGGTCACTACTCTGGGCTGTGCTCTTTCCTTCCGTTGTGTTCCTGGTGGGTACACTAATGTGGGACTACCCAGCACAGGAGCATGGCATCAGCCTGGTGAGCAGTACACTGCTTTCTTTTCCCATTCCTCTCCTAATGCATACCAAGGGCATTTTCAGGGAAAGGGTGCAGCTAGAGGACTATTGCCATCTGAAATTCAAGGCTTGTAGATATCTCCTGAGGGGCCACATCCATTTAGTCTAAACCTCACTGGCCCTGAGGTTAGTGGTTTTAACTGCCCCCCCCTTGCTCTGTGTTGTGAAGAGCCACATGAGGGACAGGACTATGCAGAAAGCCTGGCGAGCTTCATTAGGAAGCCTGTAGAGAACATTCTGTGCATGAATGTAGGAAAATGAACTTAATCCTGCTTTCCTGTTTTATGCAAACTCCCATTTAGCTGGAATTTTACTGTAATACATATTACATTCTCTAATATCGCCATGAACAATGGGTTACCTCTACTTGCAAACCAGACTGCAAATATCCCAGTGGTGACTGCAAAGGGTTATTCCAAAAATCTATAATCTCTCTCCTTTCCTGGTGAGTCATTGCTCATGCTGTTGGCTCTAATCCCTGGGAGGTGCTGAACATCTACCTTTCAGCATCCAACTCCACATCTTTATTCTTTAAATAAGCCCAAACAGTAAAACCACCAATAACTCTTCTTTATGATCATATAACTTCCTAAAGAAAAAAAATCCCTCCAAATGCCCACATCAGTTCTAAGTTTGCCTTAACTTTGTTTTTAGTGCACTTATATTACTTCACTGCAACATTCTGATATTCAAGATATCTGCATTGTTATCAGTGCTGCTATGATTTACATTTCAGTAACTGCAAGTCTGTCCTAAAACTTTAAAAGCACTCACATCAGAGGCATCTCTGCTTATCTTGACACCATCACACTGTTCCACTTTACCTAACTCTGTAGAAGTGGTTTATATTTATTTGTTGGTTGTCTCAATAATTTTGGAAGCTGCCACTGACTTTCCTAATTCAATAATGCTGCTACAGTATTAATCATTCATCATATCCTGAAAGCAAAAGTGTAGTGATTTAAAAACAAAAGGATATTAAAAAAAATAAACACATGACCCACAGTGGCTGCTTTGGGGAAAGTAGCAATATATGCGTGGCAAAGACAGTAATGAATAGCATCTGCTTTATCTGTGGAAGAGCAAACAGTTGTAGACATTGATCATTTCTCAAAGAGAGTGGTGTTGACCAAAAACATGGAGGAAAGCCATCCAGAAGCTATTTTGTGCAAATGAAGTGCAGATTTGTATATATGAGTCGATACCCCATTTGCTGTTTCCTTTCATTAAAACCACAACATTAGCACTGGAAAATGATTATAATGGTTACAGTCAAAGCCACTGTAATGCTCAATTCACAGAGAACTCAATGAGGGCAGGGAAGGAAAAATAAATCCTTCAGATCTTAAAAATTGCACTTTCATGTAATGAAGCTCTAGTGGGATAGGCTCAGGTATCTTATCTTTTCCTACTCTTGCTAGCCTATTATGTAAGTTATTCATTGCATCCTCAGAGCCAGGCACAGCGTGATTTCTCAAAGCACCCTATTACCACTTCAGTTCCATTGCTGTATTGAGGCCAAATCCTGCTTCTTGCAAGAGCAGCACCAATGGGCCAAATTAATTCATGGTGTCTCTCGTCTGGCTTTATCTTGAGAGTTGTTTTAGCCCCCTGGCTCACAGAGACAGAACTCTGCAAACCCCTGGCAGCCATGGACGACTGGCCCAATGCTTCACTTCGACCTTGTCTCATGCCCCCATCCATGCACAAATGGACAGGTGCCCAGGAGTTGTGCAAACTAGTACTGGGGGGAATGGCTTTGCTCTACATCCCGACAGGTCTCCAGTTGTAAAGAGTGTATGTATTCTCAGACCAAAGTGTCTGAACTTGCTATTCGTTATTCACTACTTGGGAGGGGATTGCTCTGGGGAGATGGGCTGAGGAGGAGGGTTGCAGGTCTCTGCCCTACAGCAGCAGGGTTCAGCCATGGAACTATGCATGATACCTGAGGAACAGATGACTGAGGAGCTCTCTTCTTCCCTATTTGTTGTTCTCCTGTTGCTCACTTCCACTGTTATCAGGTGTCTCCTACCAAGATTACCCATGCTTTCCATGTTGGGCCTAAGCTTTCCTGTCAAAAAAAACAAGAGTAAAACTTCCATGGACTTCAGTGGCAAGGGGTGGGAGCCCAGGCTCCACTGTGCCTATACCTGACCAGTGAAATCCTCCTGAAACTGCATTTCCCAAATCATCCTTTTCGCTGAATGTACTCAGGGCCAGACCCATCTGACTCTTAAAACTAGGCAAGCTTACTACCAAAGCCAACAAAGTCCTTGTTTGCCCGAGCAGAACTGCAGCGCAGTACCCACTCGCTAATGAGGCACCTTCCAGACATGCAGACCATAATTATGCTTTCAAAGCAGTGATGTAAAAAGTCTATTAACCAATTTGTTTCTCAGGTTGTCCACCTTTCCCCTCATAAGATAGCTCCAAAGGGAAAAAGAGAAGTGAAATTTCTTGGCATGGCTTTTAAATCGAAGTTAAGTTCAGCTAATGATTGGTCCCAGGAGCTGCCTCCCCTCTTGCCTCGTGTGCCGGCTGTCCTATAAAGTTGCAGCCCCACACTTGAGCATAGCTGGGGTTTGGCACACTAATGCTCTACCTCTGCATTGCTGGGAGAGGCCACTGAAAATATACARTCCCCAGACGGGAGCGATTTAGTGAAATTAAAAACAGACAGGGGGCACTGAAACAAGGAGGTGTCAAATGTTCCCCATGTCCCACAAAGATTTTGATGTGGCTGCTATGTATACCTGTCTGTCTCCTCTTCACCGCTGTCTAATTTTGAAAGCTAAAATGCACAGAATGAGTGGAATTAGAGCAAAGACACACACACAATCACAGACACACACACATGCGCTTTTAATTGTGTGTTATTACCAGTTAATTTCAGCTTGTCCAAAGGCAGGAAGAAAACAGCCTACAGTGGGCCTTGGGCCTCCAGAGGTATTGTAAAACATAACATCCAAAGGCCTTCCTTGACTCCATTGCTTCCTCTAGCCCACAAAGAATGTATTAATTCACATTGTTTGATTTTTCCAGATGCTGTTGCTTTCCCACAGTAGTCCCTCTATTTTTTGGTTAGAAAATGGGCTCTAATGCACAAGTAGATGATAATGGTGCTGCATTTTAGCAGGGAACCTACAAGTGGAAAATGAGGAAGTCAAGATAGTGTTTTAAAGGCCCAAGTAACTAAATATCTAAGTCAGAGAAAGAATATTTTATTTAACTATTTCAGAAGCTCGAAGGCTTCAAGGAAATCACTACATTGCTTGGACTAACAGGAATTAAGGAGTGAGCTAGAGGAAGAGGAAGATTTGCATCACGTAGGATTTTGGAAAGTTATCTATTCGCCACCTCCTCTTTTCTAGCAGTAATAAAGATACAGAATCTGAAACAAAGTTGTCAGGAGAGACCCTGAAGCAATCTGGTAAATTAAAAGAAAATAATTTACCATACAGTATAAACCTACCATTGCCAAGTGATAGAATAGAAATTGCATTTCCTTATTAATAATAGAAATACACAAATTCTAGCATGTAGAAATATTTAAAGTATTACAAAACTAATTAGACTACCAGGATTTAAAAACACATGGATAATTTGGGATTTATGGGCCAGCGGAAAACTGATCTGCCCACATTAAATTCGTCAAAAGGCAAATAAAAATAAAGTAATATAACATCAGGAATATGTGAACAGATAAGGTCAGATCAGCATAGATTTTGCAACGGATAATTGTATCTCCCTAATATCTTGGAATCTTTGCCCATACCCGCAGAGAGGGGAATAGAGGCGAACCAGCCAGCCGTTCACTTAGGCTTCCAATAGACCTCTAACAAAACACACACACAAAGCTATGGAAAAAAACAAATCATCATGGAAGTAAAGCCAAATATTTCCATCAATCAAAACTGGCAAGAACATAGGAAGCAAAGTACTCTTTATACCTAGTGAATACATGGTTACTCATGTAGGGATTAAATGGTTAGCTTTTGTCAGAGTAAAAGGTTTAGCATTGAGGTGCTCTATTTACTAGGACCAGCGTCATTTAATATACTTGTTATAAAAGTGGGCAGTATGATGAAAAATAAGCAGAGGACACAGCGTTATTTTTTTTTGACTGCATGCAAAGAGCATTTTGAGAAATTTCACTTGGGTAAAAACAAGCTAATGTGTAATAAAATGACAGCTGAAATTCAGTGTTGATAAAATATTTATATAGACATACTGAAAGGCACCCCGTCCCCCTTTTTTATAGAGCCCCAGATTTAAATGCTGATTTAGGGGGAAGCCTTTGAATCCTTGCTGGCAGTTCATTGAGGACACTCTATTAATGTGAACCTGTAGATTAAAACCCCAAACAAAATATTGGGATGCATAAGGAACAGAATAGAAAAATGCTATTATGTAAATCAATAATATGACTTTCACGGGCACTGCATAGTTAGTACTGGCTGTTCTGTCTGCAGAACTAGAGGGAGTCTGGAAATGAGCTCAGAAATGACTCTGACTCATTGATGGAGAAATTGGAAAGATAGGATTGTTTGTCTTTGAAATGGAGAGAATAAGGAAGGGGCATAATAAAAGTAGAGGAAATATTCAACGTACATCTCATACACAGCAAAAAGGGGACACGATGAAAATGAAAGACAGCTAATTTCACAATACCAGAAGGAAACATTTCCTGTTGCCTGGATGCTCACACTGACTGTGGACCGCTCTGCCAAAGGATACCACTCAGGTCAAGAATTCAATAAAATGCAAAGAAGTATTGAGTTTTCTTATGGACAGTAAGACTTTCTGCAGTTACAATAATTAATGCCAAGAAAAAGAGCATTAGAGAAAAATATGAGAACTCATACTCTACTATTCAATCCAGTCACTTACAGTCTCAGAGATTATGCTGAAATCTTCATTAGCCATGGACAGGGCAGATAATACAACATCTGGTTATTGTGAACTCTATCAGATACAGGACACTGAGCAGATGGATCGGGGGCTGTTACAGAAAAGCAATTCCCATATTATTATCCTGCCTAAGCTATAAATATACATTTTTGTAAGGCCATCTGATAGCAATTGACTGTCAGATAACAGACATGGCTTTCTCATCTATTTTTTAATACATTTTTATTAAGAAGTAAATAGCTAGGATTTGCCAGGCTAAAGTTTGAGCATGAATTTTACCTGCAGAACTGCTGCTAAATATATATATTTAAAATTATTATCCTGATTTTAAAATCAGATTGGTCCATTAAATGATGCAAAATGGCTCAAGAAGCACATAGTGCTCGAAACTCTCTGCTTCTGTACTATAACTTTTTACAACACACAGGATCCGGGAGCCAGACAGATAGGACGCTCGGTATCTTTTATTTTCTTCAAATACTCTGTATTTAAAATACTACTCCAGTGGTTTCTGACAACTGCTTAGGGCAATTTTGCTTAGCCTAGCGGAATGTCCTGGAAACTACTGGCAATGATTTAGCTCCCAAAATTGGAACACATTTAGCAGAGACAGAAAGCCTATGAACAAATAATGGACAAATGCCAGAGTAAATAAATGTGGTTCATGAGCTGTGGTCAGAAATGTCTCTCTTTCAGTATGCAGTGCAAATCTTTTGCCAACATTTACCATAAAGTTATTACACAAAGCAGTTTTTCCTCTCAGTAAGACAAACTCAATGAAAGACTGCTTCTAGTCTAGCAGCCTACCATTAAGGCTGCAATAGCCTGTCATGCCAGAAGAAAACCTGTGTGCAGCCGTCTCATTTCAAGCTGCGCCTTTCATTTTGTTAGTCAGGTTTCCACGCATAGAAGAGAGCGAGCAAGAGAGAGACTCCTCACAATTCAACACTCCTTCAGGAGACCATGACGACCACGGAGCAAATTCTGGTCCTCTCATCTCCCAAACCCAGCTCTTGGCCCTTGCTGCACAAGTCCTTATAAAGCACTTTATGAATTATTATTACAGAGAGAGGCATTACAGGCATTGCCACCATGTAGCAGTACCACCTTCCTTTTCAAGCTCTGTCAGTGGCTCCAAGAAAGGAAAAGGCAGACATAGATCAGCATCACACTGTTATTGCCACTTTTTTTTAAAGTCAACTCCTTCACCATGTTTTGCAGGATGATTTCAAGTATTTGCATTGAGAAGTCCCAACACAGTCTTCTGGTGCTTCATTCTGCTGTCTGGTCATGGGTCTGTGTGGATGAGGCTTCTGCTCTAGTCTCCCAAAGTCTTAGCAATCCTCGGAGGAGGCGACTCATGTCATATATGGAATTCTGCAGGAGAAACTAATGAACTTGCAAAGCCTCTCTGTATTGTTAGGAATCCTGACTCAAAAGCTAAACAGCCAGAGGTGGCTGTGATTGGCCATTTTCCCACCAAAAAGACCTTTCCAGCTATTAACTTCCCACTGCAAGAACAGAAGTAAAAGAAGTTTGGAGGAAGGGCTCAGTCATTCTCTGGCAGTTTGGGGTTGAACCAACACCAGGGTAAAATAGATGAGGGAACCAAAATTATATTGTTCTGCTGCGTGTAGTTTTCCTTGTACTAATAGCTGGAAATGCAGAAATGGAGACTAAAATCTCTGTATGCTGGGTATCTGTGTTAAACCTTAAAGTGTATGAGCCCCAGGCACACTGCCACACTGAGCTATTATGAGCTCCATCTCTTGGCATTTGAAATGAGAACRCATCTCATTGAAGAAATGAAATCTGATTTTTGTTTAAAACCTTGCTCTACCTTCTCTCCCACCCATGCAGACATATAACTACATGCTGTTCCCCAGCAGCTGGAGAAGCATGGGAGTTAAAGCAGAAGAGGAATCCTAATAGAAATGGTTAATAGGAATCTTGTCATTTACAACTTCATGAAATTCTTAATAAATGTTGTTCTTGCAGTTTCCTGGATTTTCATCATTGACAGGATCTAGACAAGCAAAGCTAAATGATTTCGGTGACATCAGCTAGAAGCTGAACTGCTGTTAGAAACCAGCCTGCTTTTTAAATTTGGAATATTTCTGTATATGAAAAACCACTGAGCCCACTCCAAGTTTTCCCCAGCAAGAACTGAATGGATTTGCTTTACTCTAACCTATCCCTTTAATGAACGTGCATCATTCTGTTCTTTGCCCAGCAGATGTAATAATAGCGATGTCTGGCGAGCTTCTGCAAGGAGCCCTGCAATAAAAGCACCTTCCCCTCCCGCCAAGTTAAAAGAGAACAGGCTGACATGTATTGGAAATGCACGGGCAATATAATGATAGCAAATTACTTTGAAAAGAAAAAGGTTCCGCGGCGCACATGTCATTTCAATCCACGGTTACGAGGCAGCGCTTCAGCTCCATCTTTTGTGTTTCCCTCCGGTCCTACCCCCTCCCACACCCCAGCTTTGGAGCGAGCTGTCCCTGCGCTGCAGATCAAAAGGAATATCTTCACTACAAAGGTGAGCAGAGCCCACGAATCCATATCATCCCCCCGAACTCAATGTGGCAGCCTGCTTCCCCCCTGCATTACTATTTTAAGAGCACTTTGGAAAAGTTCAGTCTTTTTGGTCCCTCCTGATGAATTCTTCTGACTGGGCCATTCCTGCTAGTGCCTGTTTTCCTGCTAAGCCCCGTCCTGGCTGTGCCATAAGGCTTTTGTCACAACAATGGGTCTTCGGAGATGGTGACAGAACATCTTCTAACACCCCAAAAAAATGGAGCTTCCAGAATATATTTAAGCCCTTTGGGAGGCTGCTATTGAAAAGACCAGGGATGTTGATTATCATTTTTTATTAAGATGCCTAACAAATCTAAAGATTGTCTAGTGCTCTAAGGACCAGCTTGGTGTTGCATAGCAAGGCGGGCTATCACTGTGGGTCCAGAGCTATCCCATGCGAAGAGAGAGATCATGTTATCATCTTATTTATCCCTCTGCACTCTTTCCTCACCCACCCTGTACTTCCTTGACCCTTGGGCTGTGTTTGTGCAATTCTGAATACATTTACAAAGCGCTGTTTTTATTTTTGCTCAAAACTGTTAGGCTTTTTCAGCTGCACAAAAAACCACAATTGCGAAATGGTGTAAATCACACTCATCCACCTTTCTGATGTGTAATGTGGTCAGAGTGTCTGGACATTGTCAGGGCATTGTAGCGCATATCCCAGAGTGACTTTGTTATAAGAAAGGAGTTTAATTTTTTCCTCTTTTGTAACCTTGTGAAATTTCCACATTAAAAAGCAATCACATCTTTCAAACCAGCAATGATTGTGTTTGGCATAATGGTTGTAAACCCCCAGCGTGCAGAGCTGAGCTTGTTTTCACTAAAACTAAATCAGCTTTCAAAATAAATGATCTGCAAAAACATTATATTCCCCAAATCATATAATCCTATTAACAGAGTTGGTTTTTTTTTTTTTTTCATTGCCACCAGACTGACAAGATTGGCCCAGTTTCAAGGGGGAGAAACAGAAAGTCAGTTGAGGATGTAGCCAAGACAGGCACTGTAAGCCTAGGACCAGCCCTGCCAGGGCCTGTGGTTAGAAGCTCTTAATGACTATTGTAAGCCCTTAAATATAATCATCTGTATTTCACCTCCACCTAATGCACTTCATGTGTAGCATGTTTATCTGTTCACACAGTCATTCAAGAGACTCAACAAATAGCCCTGTTTGAAGAAGCGAGAGGAGACCGGGTTGCCCCGACTCTTCCAATGAATAAGACTTCTATCAAAATTACATAACAGTGCCAATGTGGTAAACTCAAATGTGTCCAAATTAGCCTGGGCAAAATCTCTTTGCCAGAAGTGGAAATTATGTGGTAATATCAAAAGGCAACTTTACTTATATATAATTCCAGGTTTCTCTACAAGTATTTTTTTTTGGAAAAAAGTCAGGAGGACTAAATCTCGCACGCCTTTCCCTGGGCCTGCCCTTCGTGCCCAGATCACAGGCAGAGGGCCAGGGAGCAGCTGGGGCAGCCGGCAGGACCCTGCTGGAGCCCCCCTCTCTCCTTTCCTGAGCAAATGGCACCTCGAAGTCATTGACAGTTTCGCTGTCTTAAAACATGACTAAAAAGGTGCGATAATTGGCCCAGGAAAAAGAAATATTCACAATTAAGAAGTTTTCTTTTCCTTTCAGAAAGAGGAAGGAACACCCAGAAAGCGCAGGCTCAATACAGAAGGAGAGCCGGAGAATCATGATCCCCCCAAAATGTGCCTGTGCTGTTATTTGTGCAGAGATCATATCAGTTAGGAAATCATCCTTCTGCAAACCCCATGTTTCCAACACGGTGTCGCGGCCGCAGTGCTGGGGGATGAGGTCAGCTGGGAAGGTGCCCCGTACCCCGCCAGGCGCCTGCTCTCGCGCTTGCTGGCCCGCGCTCGTACCCAGCAAAGCTACCGGGCGCCCACATGAGTTACTTGCTACAGCAGTATGAGTCCCTTCAAACCAAATGCTGAATGTTCAGCAAAGCTAATGAAAGCAAATGGGAGCAAAAACCGTGTGTGTGTGTGTGTGTGTGTGTGTGTGTGCGCACGTGCGTGCACTGGGGTGTCAAGGCTTAGCTATACATAGCCCTCCCAGAAGCCTTTTCATTTTTATTGCAACTCACTGAAGCAATGAAATGCTGACTGAGGAATGTAAATAGGGTCTTTATTTTTTAACATTTTCCTGTTATGAGTTCACCAGAGCAGTAGTAGTTTCCTCACACTACAGATCAAAAGTTGACAGGTCCCTCTAACCACAAGAAAACATCGCAGCAGCAGCAGCAGCAGCAGCAGCAGCAGCAGCAGCAGCAGCAGCTGCCACAGCTGCCTCTAGTCAGAAGGAGCTATTGCGATAGCAGCTGCCATATGCCTGAGTGTTACTGCTCCTTTGGTTGTTTACTAAATGGATTTGCAACAGCTTTATGTGAAATTTAAAACTGTAAAGTAAAAAAATAAGATTATAAAGTAAATAGACACAGTCCTTTCTGTGCAAACATAACACCTGCTTCTGTTCCCCTTGCCTGGCAGCTGAAATTTGTTTTTGATGAACTCGGTGATGAATAAATTACTGAAATCAGGCCAAAACTGCTACCACTGAAACCCAGGAGAGGTGTGCCATTGACGGGATGGGGAACACCTCAATTGGTATTGCAATCCTAAATATTTAAAAAGCAGTGCTGAGATCCCTGGAATAATGTTTGGCTTAAAAATAAGGAGATATTTTAGATCAAAGAAATGGGAATTTTAGTTTATCTGATTTCTGATTTTTAAGCCTTTAGAAGATTATATGGCTGAGCTTTTCTCTATAACCAAGAAGATTTGAATCTTCAAAAAATAAACAAAGGAAAGCTGATATTCTGCCAGGCGGTTTCTGCCAGGAGCTGGGATTTCAACAGTGCAAGCTATCCCAAAACTTGTGATAAAATCATCAGGGCTGGCCACAGCATAAGCAGGCCCACAGACTGTTCGAAATTTTCATATCAGGCTGCAATTCTGCAAACATTTGTCCATATTAGGAATTGTGTGCAAGTCCCTGGCCCCACTGAAGTAAATGGGATTTGGTATGTAAAATCACTGTATAGACAAGTAATTCAGCATCAGACTCAAAAGTTATTACAGTCTCTTCCACCATTATGGTTTTAAAAACTGCAGCTACAGGTAGGAATTTTCCATGCATATTGTTGTTGGGATGTTATTAGTCTTGCAATAACAAATAAACCTACCTGTTGAGAATAGATTCAAACTGCATCTGTTCACTGAATTTATTAAGTGCCCATATTATTCCTCGGGTATAACTCCTGATACCCAAAATAATAACATCAATAGGGCAAGGATTTGCCTAGGGTTTCTTCAATGAATTCTGCCTAGGTATGCATTCTTTTCTGACTGAATATTTTATTGAAGATGCAAAGCAATAATTCAAAAGCTGCCTAGTTTTAAGTATTAAAAGACTCATATTAATTCCAGTAAAATAAATAAAATAAATACAGTATAAAATACAGTAGATCCCTTCTATGGTTTATGCCTTCATTTCAGGAGAAGACTGCATGGTTCGGATCACTTAATATCTGGATCTGTTAAATGTTGTCTCAATTCTCTTAATTGCCAGAGCAGTGCATTTGAGGTGCTGGAGCAGGCAGAGTGAGTGCAAACTGCTGAGTGAAGAATTAGGCATTAGGGTAAATACCTTGTTGAACGGGAATCGCTCTGTGAAGGGCTGGGGGTGAGCACCAAAGTGTGGTGTCAATGGTGGGGCTGTATAATTTTTTTCTCTTGAGAATTCTTTGTTCAGCATCCAAGAAATGCTATCATAACAAATGACTGAGGGCAGACAATAATTTGGGAAGAAATCTAGGTGAGATTTGCAGAGGAGCAAAGGAGATTGAGATGCACAAGTTTCACAGTTTTTATTTGGGATTTGGGAAGCTCAGACTCCTAATCAGGTATGAAAGTGTCAGTTTATGTGCTAGCTCCTAACTATCAAGGTTTCACTGTAAACAATGGTAGAAAAAAGTACTGGAATAATTATGAAAAATATACTGACATTTTCCTTTTAAGAAATTTCAGCTTTTTCCTGAAGAAACGTTTTTCTAAGGCAATTTACTCAGACAATAATAGAAGTGTATTTATGTAGCTGAAAAGATTAGTGACTCTCTTGAGAGAAAACAGCAGATTCCATCTACCCATCTGGGAACTACTGCAGTAGTAGAACAGTTGCAGAGGGAAAGAATAAGATCCAAAAAAACTCATGCAAAAAGAACCTTCTTATACCCAGTTCACTGGACTATCTTTAACTGGCAGGCCTTATGCAAACCTTGACTGAAGTGCATATAAGCTAGGAGTCTAAGGGCTCGTGTTTGCACTGCAGAAGTGTTCAGTCAGCATAGCATAAACTTATAAAGTGCTCTCCAAACAGGCGGAGGGCTCACTGAAGTTTCCTCTCCAGTTGTTCCAAAGTCCCAGCCAAAAATCTCAGTGGGATTTCCTGGAGGAATTGCAGATCAGGCACTGCAGAGCTGCAGCGAAACATCAGGACTGGGGGGTTGTGTATTTGCTGCTCTCTTCCAAGGGCTCCTGGGACAGACCCCCGCTTGCCATGGGTGACCTGGGACCATCACCAACCCCACTCAGCCATTTTCCCATTAGTCCACACCGTTTTCCTTGCATCAGTTTCATCCCTTCTGATGTGTCTCTTACTAGCTGGTACAGTTTTACAATCTTTCACCATTTGCAAGTGATTCTGTAAAGGACATTTTTTAAAGCTCAGTGGCTAGAGTCACTTAGTTACATGGTAATCTCAGTTTTTGTTTAAAAAAACATTCTAGACCCTCAAGATTGTAGCGAGCAGATTGTACGTTTGAACCTTTGGGTCTTGTAGAAGGCAAATAAAAATACCTAATGCATATATATTCAATTTCATGGTTTGGGGGTGGAAGACTAGTGCTTTACTGTATCATAAGATTGGCAATAGTGTCCTTGGTTTCCAACCAAGCTAAGAAGACTTTTTTAACATGGTTCCAACAGGGCTGACTTTTCTTCTCTTGGCCCTTGTTTATTTCTGGAGCATGATGTGCTTGTGGCTTGGCAAATAAGTCTCTCTGGACCATTGTAATACTTCATTGGTGCATATACAACTATTGGGACACCAGCTGTAAACCAGAAGTGAATTCTCATTTTCTTTTTGTKTCAGACTCTGGCATGGTAGACATTTTAACCTTGGTATTTTCTGAAAAGGCAACAAAATGATTTTAAAAGTCTTACATTTTGTGGTATGAAAAATATGGACAGAGAAAACAAACACCTCCAATCAGCAGCTTTTTTAGCTTAACGGCCCATTCTAGGGTGGATGCTTTATGCCTTTCTGTGCTTGCAGGGCCACATATTTCTTTCTGAATCYTACTCTAAATGTAAAGGTTATATTAGGCCAAATATTGTTGTCCACAACTAGATTTTATCTGCATTCTGTGGTAGGAAAATAGGCTTCCAAGAACGCCATCTGTCTAGAGGGATCACTACCTTTCTGTAGCTTTCTTGGCTTACAGGGGCATATTTTTCATTTCTCCCTGTGTTTTAAATGCATAATAGTACTTTTAGATGATGACAAAAGTCATTTTTTAAATACAAAAACAAGTAAAATAACAAAGAGCATGAAAAAGTACTTCAAAAGGAGAGAGGGAGAAGCTAAAGTTGTGTGTCTCATATGGGCTCCTCAGTTAAAAATGACAACTGGAATGTTTCAAAGGCTTTTGCATTTCACATTTCAACCCCAAATCTTTAATGGAAGAGTTACTCTTAACTCTTTCCCTGGTTGTTGTTGTTGTTGTTTCTTTTTCTTTTTTTTTTTTGGTAGATTTCAAGGTGTTAGAAAGTGCGAGGAGACATCCAGGGAACAGAGCAGTTCAGACAGCTGTCATCACCGAAGACAGCTTTTGATGCCTGCAGTATGTAAACCCTCCACAGTGGAGCTGTACCTGCATGAGGTTAATCAGGCCTAAGGACAGGAATACAAATCCTTTCTTACTCTTTTGAGCCATCCCATAAATGGTTGCACTTCAGAGAAACCATTAGGTATCTAGGCACTCTAGGGTGGGATCATGAAGGACACAAATAATTTAGAGGCCGTTATTCTGTCCAAATGGACGCAAGCCCTATGCATAACTGTATAAGCTGAGATACATGCATATTGAAATTTGCCGTAGATTCCTGAGTTCCAGCCAGCAGTGACCAAATTTTATTGGCTACAGATATATAAACATGAAGAAAAACAAATGTAACAACATTCAAGGGGCAGAACTGCAGAAAATAGTGGGTATCTTCTTATAAAAAGATATATAGCAACATGACAGACCAGCCAAAGACAGGACCACTCAACCATGGATGATGGGAATTCCTTAAGAGTTCTTGTGCTCACGTTATCTGCTACCCACCAGCTGTGGTCCTTTTCATGAGGGTGGCGAAGTCTTATGGTTTCACTTTGACTGTTTGGGGAGTTCCTTTGCTAGGTTGGCAGTGTCTCGTCTGGCCACATTTCTCTTACTGTTGACGCTTTTCTGCCAAAATCGAGAGTGCAGAGTACTGCAGAGAAAGAGCTCTGGAGGAGAAGCAACAGTTGAGGAAGGAGTGGAGGCCATCCGTGGGGGTGACTCTAGGGGAGATGTGATTCACTGAGATACCCTCTGTTTCTGCCACAGTGGTAAGAAGGCAGCAGACCCCAGTGTTGCTGGAAAACATTCTGAGAAATCTCAGTAAGTGTTTTCTTGGCCTCAGTGTGGGCTTTTTCCACTTAAAGGTACAATTTAACACTTAAACTATGAACTGCTTGGTTCAGGAATTTCTGTCTTATGTCTTAAACATTGATGGTATTAATAAATAAAGTGCTGCCTCTCTTCCCCTCCTCTCCCCATTTTTTTTCTTTTCTTGTTGATCATGCTCTCTGTCTAGCTCTCCATACCACTGCCGAATTCATTTACTTTCACTCCAGGTAAGCTGGGATCACCTCTCAATCTTCCCCCGTGATAACTTCTCCTTTTAAGTTCTTCATTTTCAGTGCAAAAATCTGCAGTGCGCTGAAAGTGATACTATGGAAGCAGGATGACTGGAAGGAAAGTAAAACTGAAAAGCCATAGGATCAGTAGTGTTAGCTTTTGTTCACTGCTAATTCATTAAAGACCTCCATATTTTACATGTGGAGGAAGCTGCTGCAGAATTTGCTATCTTCTGCACCAGATAATCTAAGACTCCAGGAGCTTCAGTTTATAAACCTGGTTTAAACTTTGCACAGAATATGCTCAAGTTTGAATATATTAATCAGTTTCAGATGGAACTTCTTTTCAGTGCCTTTAACATTTTAATCAGTTGACGTTTGTTGCTATTTCATTAAGACTTAAATACCTCAACTGAGATTAGGCTCCCTTGTATCCAACACTGAGTACATGAGAAGTTCTCTGCCCTAAAGAGCTTCACCTCTAGATACACAAGAGAGCAAGAGATGGGAAAGGAAGAAGGAAGACACAGAGGCATAAAAAGATGCAGGAATTTGTCCTAGGACACATGGCAGAACAGTATCAGTGATCTGATGAGAAACTAAGGCTCCTAGCACCTAAGTCAATGCCCTCTCCACTGGGCTACAGTAATAACAGCAAGGAGTCCTGCTAACGAGGAGGTAATTTTGGTATTCATAGCAAGATTAACCAATATAATGTGTCCAGTAGAGATGACTCAGAATTCATATATACAAAGGGCATGTTTGCCACAAATTCATTGAATCCTTTTAACCTTTTTCCATTTATGTCTGAATATTAACACTTTGGAATACTCAGAACCAGAGTTTAACAAGCTAGAAGAGTTAGATTATGGATATTACTGTGCTCCTTCAATTTCATTAAATGGCATCCAAAATAATTATCAGTCATTGAGTTTCCCCTCCTCAGAGACAAACCAAAGGGGCTCAATTATTGCTACAAAATGCAAGAGGAAAAAGAAGATAAAGAGAGATTTAAAAAAAGTGAGTAACAAAGCAACAGCCTAAGTGGGCTGTTCCAAAGGGACCACGGGCCATGCAGCCCTGCAAAAAGATAAGCAGTGACTCCATATGGCTGTTTATAGTTTCCAGATAACCCTTTAGACCTTTGGAATCAGTCACAGTGTCCAGAGATCAGAGTGAGCAGAATTTAACTCTTGTATATGGTAGAGGGAAAACAAGTATTTCTTACTTTCCCCTTTCTTGCCAGTGGGGCAGAGAAGGACAAGCAGATTGCTCAGTGGCTTCACTCACAGAAGAGCTGGGGTTAATTTTCAGCTTGGGCAAGTCCCTTTGTGTCTCAGGGTTTTAGTCTGTGAAGGCAACTAATAGCTGAATCCTCTGTAAGCTCTCTGAAGGCTCTACCTTGGAAAGCTGTGTGAGGTGTATGGGCTTCTGTTAGAATGACCTGCTTTTGACTAAGTAAAACTCAGAGCAGAACTTTCTTTCAAACAGCCACCATCTAACTAAATCACTTTACTGCTAATGGTACTAGTTGCCTTCTTGATCAAAAGATGCATTTTAAAATAAAGCCTGAATTACTTTTTCTTGGACACTAAAGCTTTAGACCATTTCCAGATGACCACTGTAAAAACAATACTGCAAGGAAAATGGCAAATTTTGAATCTGAAGTTTCAAAGAGCTTCTTCACAAAGGCGAGTCGTCACAGTTTGCCTGCGAGAAAACTGGAGGGGCAGGGCACGGCCACCTACCCTTGAGTGCAGCTTCACTTTATATGTCTTTTTTTCTTTTCTTCTGGCAGGTCATCAGTCATCATAACAAAAGTATTTACCAGATAACTTGAAACAGACAATATTCACAGCAACAGGAAGGATTTCTACAAGAATTCCTTCTCAGCCCTCTTTCATCTGAATCCTTTAATTCACTCAGAGTGCCTGATTGGAGCGCCTGCAGTATGGGAGCAATGTATCGCAGACAAAACTCCTGCACTGATGGAGAATGACCTAGATGACCTGCTAAGTCTTTTTTCCTGAAGGGGTCTACCATTTTGAAGCACATACTCGAGCACATTGTAGTAATGCTAAGAGCTCACACACTTGCTGCCGGACAGAGCAATGTGTGATGTCTCCATGCTTGAATGGAACGGTGTGGAGATGTGGGATGAAGATGCAGCCAAAATATGGCCCTTTCTGCAGCAGGAGCTGTAGGCTGTTATGTTCCCTCCATGGCAAATCAAAGCAGCTTTGTAGCACTTCAGAGCATAAACCACCCTGACAAAGAGACGGAGAGAGGGCTACTATGGCCATCTCAGTAGTGGAACCAAAGATGTATAAGGGTAAACTGAAGAAAATTCTCCTTCTCTCATATCCTGTGTCCCTTGTGGATGTTTCCTCTGAGATCATTTGTTCATCTGCCTGTATGAATTAGGATGTAGACACCTGAGCTTGAAATTCTGGTGTGAGGACCTGACCCCACCATTAGAGGTCCTTGAAATGTAGGCTCATAGTGTCTTTGTAGCTAGAATTAAAGCCCACTTCCAAAAATATGTCCTTCTGAGGTTATGCATTGCACTTCTCAATATCTCAATATAAGGTATTTTCCATGTGGATTTGGCTGAACCCACTATAATAGTTATCACACTGTCTGACATATTTACCATGGAAAGGTTACTGGACCACTAAGAGGAAGGGATACAGTTCAAAGGCTCAGCTGGTGCATGTTCAGATTCTATTGTGTAAATATAAATAGCCCTGAATTAAATGCTCAAATCCAAATTGTGAAGCCATTAGTGAGTGCGACTTCAAGATCCAAACCTAGAACTGCATAGGAATTTCATGGCTGGTCACTCTCACAGGTTGAGCTAAAGCCCTTGCCTTGCCCACAGCCAAGAAGTCAAGAGAATAAGGCAGATTTCCAGCTCCAACGCCTGCAACTGCCCTTGACAGGAAGAAAAGGCTTGTGGCTGTTACACAGGCTGTGGAGCAGACTGCAGCTCCAAAGATCTTGGTTCCGATCCTATTATTTGGATTTTGGTAAGCTGCTCTCTCCTTGAGTCAAACTCAATTTTCTCTGTGAAAATGGGAGATAATGATACTTCCCTAAGCAATAAGAGCAAAGTTTGTGTGATACTCGGTTACTTTGATAATGACTGCTGTATTAAAGCCAAATAAAGAAACAAAATCTCCAGTACAAACCTATATGGTCTTTTCAGTTTAAACATAAACCAATTTTCTGTATCCATAGTACTTGCTCAAAGCTAGAACTCCACAGAGAAGCCAAGCAGGGTGGTCCTAATGTGATAATTTCAGGTTTCTGGTGGCAAAAGGTTCCTTTTCTTTTCCAAAAAAAGTATTTTTCTTAATGTATTGAAAACCAGCCACACAAAGACCAACATTCCCTAGCTTTTGCATTAAAAAAAAGAGATGTACTCATAAAATGCAGATGACGGGCAGCTTTCTGGTAGTCACAAGTCAGCATATTCAAAGCACTAACATGCTATTTGCTGAAAGCAAATATCTAAAATCAGATCAGTTCTGGCTCAAGACTACTTTAATTACAGTTATTTTAAACATGACACCTTGTTCATCAGCTCTCAGTTACAGTTTTAAATAGAATCAAAGTTAATCTGAATGCTGTAAGATCTCTCCATTTCTTTTGAGTTGATTTTTCTCCTACATCCAGATTCTCTTCTAATTAAGATACACTGTTATTGTATCCTCTACTTAAGCCCACGTTTTATGACTCAGTGACCAAGATTATTCCTTTTTTATCTATCAGGTCAGCAGTGTCAATGGAGTCTTCCCACCATAATTCCTATGTCAACAGTATTGGGATCCCTAGGTGGACTTCCACCCCAGCACTGTTCAGGCCCACAGCATTTAAACTTCTAATATCAGGCAAGGATGGAGCCATTCTATCCAGTAACGCACAACTGACATTAAGGTAATAAATATCAAATACCAAAGCAGCATCAACGTGGCATATATCAGAGTTGTGGAAAGAAAGAATTTTTCTGATTCATCAGCAGCTCCATAAGGTCAAAAAGATTTCCTTGCCATTTCAACTGAAACATTTTGTTTGATTCCCAAATTAAATGTTTTGTTTTGAAATTGAGATTTTAAAAAATGATTTCAATTTATTTCAAAGAGAGTTGAAAGGCATTTCAAAGGAAAAAGATGTTTTGAAAAGAAACACTGAATCCTTAATTTTGAAAATGTCACAACAAAATTTTTCAGGGAATTTCTCCTTGGTTTTGTGTGTGAAACAACTTGGCGAAATGGACACATTCCTGGAAAGTTTCCATGTTGCCAAATCTGCATTTTTCATCCAGCAGAGCCCTGATGAAAAACTATTGTCCACCCTAATTAGTCCTTAATTTCTTAAATCTGATGTCACTCCTTCCCTCTCCTAATAGCATTTACATTTCAAAGCATAATGCACAGCTTTCCTCAGAAGGAAGACAGCCCTCAGAAAAACAAAGTTCTAAAAATTATTACATTCAAATGCAGGATGGGCACATCCTGTGCCATGAGCTATCAACAGTACATTGACTCTGTCAAAATGATGCAACTCAGAATAGAATTTAAAACACTACATTTTTCTATCAATGACATCTCATCAAAAATGTTTTATATTCTAAAATTAATTAAAAATTTAGCAGTTAAATCACCAGCTGACATCACTGAAGTTCAGCTGAAGTCAGTCTGGTTTCCTGTTCCGCTTAAAGACCTGCTAATGTCACCAGACCTTGGTAGGAGAGCCACGCAACCTTAGACTTGCAACTCTCAGTCCTCTCAGTTCAGCAATGGAAACTGAAAGAGGTATACAATATCCGAACTATTCAGGAAGTGTTAGATGTTCCTGCATACCTGCCCTGTTGTAGACAATTATGCCATCAACCTCTTAACTAGGTCTAATGTCAATAACTTTCAATAAAATTTGAAGATTCACTCTTTTTTGGACACTACACTGATTACTTTCTCTGAAATGAAACAGATTTTGAGATAGGATAAGTTCTATATTTTCCATGAGTTTGGCAGCTGGAGAAACATTAGTTTCCTTCAGTGTCTTGAAGAAATCAAATGCACTCCCCGAAGATGGAGTGTTAGACACATTTTAATTTTTAAAACTTAATTGAAGGAATTACTAAAGTACAAAATGGTTGGATAATAATCTTAAATAAGTAGTAAAAATCACAGTTATACAATCTGTACATAATGCTTTTCTTCTGAGACTCTCAGAGAATTATTACTAGCCCTGCCCCTCTGCAGAGGTAGTGCTTTCACAGGGGTGTTTCATGCCACGCATGCGTGGTTGTGTCGATATCCTATTGGGAAGTTTAGAGAAGAAATTCTGTAGCAACCACACTCATCTTGAACAACAGACAACAACAGCTTTTCAGGTTTGTTTCTTTCCCCTGGTTCCAAGATGGAATAGAGTCACTTTATCTGCAGTCATTGTAACTTATTTCAATCAGGAATACTAATGTGCAGAAGAGATTCAGAGAAATGTTTCTGTCAGCTTCTGATCTGTGTGAAAGAAATGCATCCTATGCCATTGTATCTTTTCCCCCATTACCACTCCATTTCTCATCCCTCCCTCTGGAGAGATTTTTTCTGATGCTGGGCAGTCTGAGAACCAAAGCTTTCATCTATAATTTCTAAACACGGGCAGAAAATCTCTCTGAGTACTACAGATTATGAGACTGGAGTTTAGGGATAATACCCAAGTTAGCTTGCTATGCAGCCTATTACGGAGCTTAATGAGCATTCAGGTACTGAAGGCCAGAAAAACACTATGAAATACTCCCCTTAGATGCCCCAGAAGCCACAGAGAGCTTACATCAGGTCAGAGCAAAGAATCTGCATCTTCTCAGGTTGAACAAGATCTGGAGTCTAGGTCTTTCTCTTCCTGAATGAGCACTGGGCTGGTACTATCAGCATTTCCTCTTTCTGTCTTGTCATCAGAAAGAGATGTGTGTGTACCAGTCAAGTCACTCTGCCTCATTCCTGACTTAAGCACCAACATGGGAAGGTGTGCTTCTGCCTGACAGAAGCACCTTCTGCTGTCTGGGAGAAGGACAATGTTTCACACGTGTCTTTGGCAGCTCCAGCTGACCGCATTGAAAGCTTTCACAGCTGTGAATTTGATCTTTACAGGCTAACTTGGCATCATGAATTTCATTCCTGCAACCAACTGCTTGATTTTTCAGTAGTACGGGACCAGATCTCACTATGCCTCTGCGTCTCTTTGGAGCAGGCCACAAGAAACCATTTCCAGGACTGAAATTGCAATCTGTCAATCATGTCCACCTTCTAGGTGCATAAAAGGAGAGAAAGAAAAACTGAGCTGCCAAAATCCCCATGTCAGCACGTCGCCGAATATCAAAGTATTCAAGGTTAATCCTGCACTTCTTCCTGCAGGACAGCAAGCCTCTGAGTCAATTGTGCATACAGAAAAGAACCTCTTCCCCTCCAAAACAGGGAGTTGTTTTACAGCAGAAACTGCTAGACACACACGCACACACTCACACATCCAACGACTCACTGAAATCAGAGAAGAACGACAGGGCTATTCTTTTTTTCCCTCTTGCCTCTTTGGCAACACAAGAGTGGGTGGAGACAGACACTTCGGCTCCACGTTCACCTAAAAGCCCTTTCAAGCTCCCAGCACGTTGAGCAACCTGAAGGCAGCCGTTTCTGTGTTCATTTCTGTGTGTTGACAGTGTGAGACGAGAATTTTAACTGGATCAGCTAGTTTCGTGTGGTAAGGCACAATCCGAATGGATGTATCAGAAGTGAGGTACAGAGGTACAGCGGCAGACGAGCGCAGGCATGACACAGTGAAGCGGTGGCAAACTCAGCCATGTTTTCATGCGGATAGAGTTGTAACTAATGCTCCAGATCCCAAACTGGATCCAAACCTGAGGCCACCACATGAAAGCAGTGCAAGGCTCCGGGTCTGGCTCACACCATCCTACAACGCATAAGAGATTGCCTGCATGAGTGGAAAGGCAAGGCAGCTCCAAGCCACAAGGCAAATGGTTGTTTTGTGAGATTCTAGCCAAAACCACTTCCACGCAGGCCCCATTAATGAGGTCTCTGCTATGATAACATATATCCCGCCTATCTGATTTTTATATCAGTTTCCAACTAAAGGAAAGTTTGTGTCATTTTATTGCTTGGGCTGCTCAAAGTTGGCATCGAAGAGTTTCCTGGCCATCCTAAGAAAATGGCTAAGCCCAGGTAAGATAATGAGGTTTAGGGGATACACAAAGAGAAGCAAAACTCGCCCCTGAGTAGAAAACTGCAACATATTGCTTTCTTCTAGAGCAATTTCGCCAGGATGGAAATGTTCTGGAGGCAAAGGGATTACACCAGACATGAACCTGTCCTGCTGTGTTTTGTAAAAAAATCGGGTGTGTAGAGTACAGCTGCCTTCAGGCAGGTTCAGCCTGCAAAACCTGTTCATCTTGGTAGAAAATAGGATTTACTGCCCTCAACTGCATCACAAGAGTTCTACTCCCATACTGGGTAGTATTTGTATTATTAAAAATTGTTTCTAACATTATTTTAAAATATATACAAATGGAAAGAGATGCTTTACCTGTCTTGGAGAGTGCTGAAGAAAGTCCGGACCACACAGATGTGGAGCCAGAGTACAGYGGTGACTTGAGACTTACTATGAAATTTCACTGGTGGAATAGTGGATGGATCATGTTTCTTTCATGAAGTTCACACAAAATTCACTCTTTTGTGAGGCCCAGTATGAATGTTTCTTGCAAATGGAGCATCTGCTACTGCCAATTTAAATACAGAAGTACACATACATGCATGTGCATGCATGCACACTTGGACACTGAAATATTGTTGGCATTTATGACTATTTAACTTCTCCTTAATGCTCAAGTTTCTCTGACCCTTTTAATAGTGTATCAAGAGCACCAGAAGCAAAAGTTCATGCTTCTGTTTAGTGATCATATTACACTTTTCTATAAATATTACAATATTCTTTAAACTATAAGTAACCTCTCTAATGGCAATTCAAATTATTTGCTTTTTGTTCACTCAGACCCATTGCACAACATTACAGATGTCAATTTTTAAGCACTGCTTGAAATTTAAATGTATAACTACGTGACACTCATAATAGCAAAGAACTAACATTGCTTGGTAAACACTGTGAAAATGGTAAATGCTCTAARCTGACCAGTTGAGCTGTAGCTGGCTCAGGCCGCAGCTTTTACGCGACCTGGCTTTATAATGCTTCATGTTTAGTGCTATCTCTTTGAGGCCATCAGATGGCTTTCACATGGTGACTCACATATGCATTTTGAACTTGAGGGGAGGAGGTGAAAGAGGAGAAGGGCAGAGTGTGTGTGGGGAAGGGTGTATGTACACAACGCAATTTGAGGCATGTGCTGCAGATGATGAAGCAGGACAAGTAGGCTCTTCTGTACAGTCACCAGGGAGAAAAGGCTCCCCAGGGATGTCTGGAAGCAGTAGCCCACCTTAGGCGCTCTGAATCGTTCACCAGAAGATCCATTGCCCACATAACCTGGAAAACCAGTGCTCCAACCTGGGCACTATGTGAGACGCTTACAGTTATATGCTACAAATACCCCCCAAGTCCTCAAAAGTGAAAAGCCATCAAAGCCAATCAATCACAGGTACATGCAAATTCAGGTGATTATTTGGGTCTTACACTTCTGGGCGCCTGGGAGCCTGCGTCACCCATCCCTCCTGGCAAGCTACCTCTCATTAGCTGCTTTGCAAAAGCTGTTGGTTATCTGTCTCCCTCGTCATAGAGGAGGGAACAGATGTCTTTTATGAGCACTCTGGAGTAAAAGCCTGAACATGGCAGGTTACTACAGACCAGCTAGCAAAAGGCATTTTGCTCCACCGCATGGACTCAGCCCCACATGGGAAGAATGCTTTTAGGGGAGGATACGGGTCAGCAGACTCGGAAGTGCAGAGCTAGCAGTTAAAATCCTCATTAGGAGAGGTGGGATGCTCAAGAGAGCAGTGGGGGATGCTGAACACAAGGGGCTGGAGATGGGAGTTTGACAAACTTTTAGAATAACTTAAAGTTCTCCTTCCAGATCTTCTAGTTCACCAACAAAGAGAACAAGGGACAGATTCTGATCTCAGTGATGCCATTGCAAACATGGGTATGCCACTGATTTCAACTAATTCCTGAGATGATAACCTTGCCCCCACTAAAGCTAGTGGTAACACTCTCCATGATCAAATGGAGTCCAAATATCACCTCAGTGGGACACTGGCATGGCAGCTTTGAATACCAATGGGTAAGAGTCCAGAAATCCAGCTGTGTTCTTGCCTGCATCCTGATCAGTAATTTTGACCCAAATGAGATGCACCATAGTTGCAACTAAGATCTGGGCTTCTGTATGCTTTAAAGTAAGGTTCTGCTTTTGGAATTATTTGAATAGTCATGAAAAATAAGTTAATCCGGCTCATTTTCACGTTCCAGCACGCACACAGGACAGCAGGACTGGTGAGGTACCTCCAGGCCACATAACCAAACTCTGCCCAGTTGTAGCCACCATCTCTTATCAAACCTTTCGAGTTCCATCTTAAAACCATTTTTTTCCCCATTTTTTTTCTCAGGGGAAGATTGTTCTAGGGTTTTGCTCCTCTTGTGACTAAAAACTGTCTTCTGCTCTCAAGATTTATTTGTAGCCAGTTTGTACCCATTTGTTCTTGTGCCATAATTGTTCTTTGGCTTACATAATTGTTCCACCTGCCTTATGTTTATGCCTTTCCACCCATCTAGTTTCTACCTCTCAGCCATTGTCTGGTCAGACTAAAAACCAGAGATCTTCCTGTCGATGGAGAAGATAGACTGTCCTCTCCCTCCTCTCCCTGCTCAGCCTAGGAGCCTTTCTCTGCAGGTGGCCAGTTCTGAGTTGCTCTTTCATGAATGGGGATGATCACAGTGGTACAGAGCATTTGAGATAAAATCTCACCAGGGACTTGTAAAATTACATTAATACATCCTTATTTCCTATAGCCATTAGTTAATATGCGTTCTGCAAACAAGGGTACAAAAAGAATCAGATCATAGATTTAAAATCAGCTTGAAGCTGTGAAATTCAGTGTAAACTGTATG
The DNA here is from genome assembly GCF_003343035.1 of Apteryx rowi. Taxonomy (NCBI): domain Eukaryota; kingdom Metazoa; phylum Chordata; class Aves; order Apterygiformes; family Apterygidae; genus Apteryx; species Apteryx rowi. Next base: position 516,833 of record NW_020449930.1, read on the forward strand.
CAGATACTTTGGGTAAATTTGTGGCATTGGAAAATAGTTAGATTTTTGACAGTACTTCAAAAGTAATTAGAAGATGGGTAGGTGAAATCTTGGTGCTGCTTAAATTATAATGCAAAGAATAATACCATATCTCTACCATCATCATGATATTAAGATATGATGATATCTAGCATTTTAAATGATCAAATAATAATTATTTAAATGCTACCATCTATAAAGCCTCTTGAGTAATCTATAGCCAGCAAATCTGATAACACTATTAACAACAGAAGAACCTGAAATAAAACATAGCATGTGTCTATAAATTAGCCATGATGAAACCTTGAATTAGTAAGCATTGCCAGTTGCATGGCAGCAGGACAGCAGATAGCGGGAAAAGATGACAAGCTACTTTTGTATTGGCAGTCAGTGATGTGTTGAGGCATGAGCCCATGTAGACCAGACTAAGGTACCCACTCGTAAAAAATCCTCACCAGCCAGCAGGTCCTGTGCTCCACTGCCAGACTGACATGCACTATCCGGTAGTCAGCATGTGCGCACGTGACTCAACATCCCTTCACACTGCACACAAAGAGTCACTGGTTCATGCTACCCCGCAGTACCTGGGGTCTTGAATGCTGTGGAAGACTCTGCAAACAAGTGCTCAGAAATATTAGCCTTGCATAGCCTAGAAGTTCTGGTCATACTGGAAACCAAATTAATTCATTGCCTGTTAACCTGTGTTAGTGAAATGGATAAGTACAAATGAAGACCTTCAATGCATTTGTTTCAGGATACAAATCCACATCCCTCACCATGCTTCCTAAAATAAGGTATATGTAACTGAGTGATGGGAAGGGGGTGTGAGCACAGGTTATATAGAAAAGTATTGCAGTGCTGACCATAGGCTGCCTATAAGCACATGAACAGACACCTTTCTGAACCAGGCAGAATAAGTAGACCCTGTGCCTGAGTATGAAAAGAAAGATCAGTAATGGGAAAAGTGTCTTTAAGGAGTAGTTGTACAGCATAGTAGTGTTAGAGAGGACCAGAAGACAGAGAAGGTCCCAAAACACTTCCTAATCACCAACTGTCAAAAAAATCCACCATCTCAGATAAGATAACCACCAACAAAGCAAAACATGGAAAATATATACACATCCCAAAACACTGATTTTTTTTGCTAATGCATGAAAATATTTGACTACCTTTTCCTCTTAATCTGAATTGATTGCTTACTAAGCACTGTCTTGGAAATCACCTGAGTCCTCAGCACCCTAGTGAAATTAATGTATCAGATCAGTTATATATTTCAGATTCATGCATGGTCTTCAGCAGTGGGGTCTAATATATGTCTGGTGTGTCTCTTCATTCCATGATGTAACCTCTGGAAATCACTCCTATGTTTTCCATACATCTGTCAGCTCAACCCTGAGGGTCTGTGAAAAAGCCCTCTTCAAGCTTTTTTCATATCTCAGGTAAATGTTCTTTCTTTCTTCCTGTTTATATGTAAAGGAATATGAGAAACCAAAAAGCACCTCCAAAAATCACTCCTTTGATTGAATACTCTATATTATAGCCAGTTGATGGTGTATTTTTTTTTCTTGAAGTGCTGAGCAAGCTAAAGCCACAGGACATAAGCAACTTACATTAGTGCCTTTATCCAACAAGCATCCTACCCCGCTCTGTTCAAAACTCCCATTGTGCTGCACTGCAGGTTAGTTCACTAATCCCACAGATCTCACAGTCCCCGCAACCTGTACAAGCACAGCCTGAAAAGAACAAAGAGACAGGGAGGCACAATGCAAAAATCAGTCATTGCGCCCCACCTCCTCCTACTCCCAACACAGCAAGTGCCACCTGTATTACATGAACTTAATCCAAGGAAAGTGCTACTGTGCTCACAAAAGACACTTGCTTACAATTTATCCAAACAAATCTCCCCACTCTGTCAGGCATTTATGCAGAGGTGCTCTTCTCCTTCAGACACTTGCATAGGTTTCAACCTTTTAGTCACCCACAGCTGACTCATGCTGCACAGAGAGGAGCAGTGGTTTGCTCTGTACAGAGGAGTGTAGTCTCAGCTCAGCTGAAGAGATTACTGTCAACGGTAAAGAGTTGAATGTTAACTGAAAATAGAAGAGGAACAACAGTCCTCTTTCTTTTATAACACCCCCCTCCAAGATCTCCTCTTTGTCTTCCTCTGACTCTCTGAGAGGTATTTTCCTGCCCAGGACCAATATCAGCACAGATGTCCTAACAGGCTCTGGTGCCCAAGCAAGACTAGACTGTAGGACACCATATGAGGTCAAAGACAGAAAAGTTCCTTCAGGTTTTTCTGAAGAAAAATAAAGGCAGTAGGGTTTCACTGAGCTACAAAGAAAATATACTAAAAGAAACAAATTTTTGTTTGTCTTATTGGTGGCAGAAATATTACAATGACACACTCTTGTATGTAGGTAGACATTGTCTTGTAGGTAGACTTGTCTTATAGGTAGACATTGAGGCCAGTGCTTCAGTCTAGCATCACTATTGCTTCTTTAGCCTCCCAAATTTTGAGATAGAAAGATTTCTGCAAATGGAGATAAACTCCACCTGCATCCGCAGCCAGTATCAAACAGCTGCAGATGCTGCAAAACATTTCCTTTGTTCCAGTGGCATCTCGTATCTACATTTCTCATCTTTTCTCATATCCATACACATCTAATAGCTCTCATAGATGTACACATATGTTAGCATGGAAGAATAAAATATCCCAGGTGCACCCCCGCCACCCCCTTTGCTCCATTTGTGCTTTCAGCAGAAAATCTTTGCCTCAAGCCCAATGACTGCTTGAAAAGATAAGTCCTTCCTGAAGGAAGCCGCTGGGTGGAAAGGTGTTGTGGGGCCTTCAGGGCTGCATCTCCCTGGCATGGCACGAGGCAGTGGCTGCAGCACAGCAGCGCAGTCCTGGCCTCCCAGACGGCCTCAGGAAGGGCACGCTCCCCTGTGTCAGGCCAGCCCGGCATCCTCTCCACTTGACCTGGCAGGCTAAATGCATCTTCTGCTACTTAGTCTGACCCAGGGCTGTGTCTTACATCCCGAAAGGAGATAACGGGGAGGTTAGCCTCAGAGAAACTGTGTCAGGCCCCTGCATTTTGGACTTTCTCTAGCCAGTGTGAAAAAGCTGTCCCTTAACGATTTGTCTGGCATTTCTGACACTATAAAACATCATCTCCTGTGGAAAAATGGAATATATGGAAAAAAAGCCTGGTCAGGGATTCACCCAACTGCATTCTTATCTTCCAATCAGAGAAAAAAGGGATGAAAGTAACAGAGTAACAAGAAGTAAGAGAAAATATGACCCATCCTTTCCCCAGGTGGGCTCCAACCTGCTCTTTGGAGAAAAATAAGGCTAGGACCAGTAAAAACAGATGTTTGAGATTTCTGTGGTGATTGCCATTCTTTGCAATACAACTTAACAAGGGTTTACACAAGTTGACCTCAAAAAGATTTACAGTTACCACACATTCCTGTTTTATTTTGTGTCTTCTGGTGGGTGTTTTCTACTTTGCAAATTGCGCTAATAAATATTACAGTCATGACTCTCTTTGATGGCATCATATTTCTGGGTGTTTCCATTCCCTTGCATCTCCCGGTAGCATATGACATTGCCCAAGTGTGCCAGCAGTGTCTGGCTACAACTCTTCTGACCTCATTATCTGGGTAGGCAGGAGAAGACCATTGAATATTGTGAAACCACTGCCTCATTCTGGGAAAGCATCTTTAGAAAGTATCTCAGGAAACTGCCCTCCAGGCTTCCCTCTTGAATTTTTCCACCATTACTAATGCTGGTACAGCTCCAGTGATAATAACAGTGGCTATCACTGGTGGCTGCAATTTGCTCCGCTGCAGTGTGTCCTGGTTCATGTTAGGTGACACAAGAGCAGGGACACTGAAGACCAAGTTACACTTGCCTTCTCACTGCCGCTGGAGAGGCACTTGTGGCAATAACCACGCCACATTTTAGAGATGGAGACAATTGTTGAGTGGAGGTCCCTGGAGGTTAGTCCGCATGGGACAGCCTGGATGTTATAAAGGCTGACCGGTTGTGGGATGATTTGTGTGTGTGTTACAGGCAGGCCTCACCTGCAGTGCAAGCTCTGAAGCCTGGGTGATGATGTGAGTTTGCTCCCAAAGTGCTGTAGAGAGGAGCCCAAATACCTGAGTGTGTCTCCAGGCTCTCATCCATGCAGTCTGGACAGGTGGGACATACACACCTTCTATAGCACCAGATATCCTGGCTTTTCCTGAGCCCCGTGTAGACACCCTAAGCATGAGCTGCAGGCCAGGGAGCACCAAGACAGGAGGCACCAGGGCCTCCTGGTACAAGGGCATGGACGTGCCTGAGGAGCCGCTCCCCCTGCCAGAGGTACCCRAGGCTGGAGGCAGCAAGCTGGTTTCAAATCAGAGATCTGCAAACCATGGTCCCCCTTCTTCACCCCTAGTTACACTCTGCCATAAGTTTTACTGTCCTAGGCACTTCCTTGTGCATGGCAATTGGTCCTACTTTTTTGCTTCTCTTCCCTTTTTTGATCAGATACCAAAGATGTTTGCCTGAAACACTTTTCAGTGACTGAAATGAAGGTTCAACTTTCTCTTACCTTCTACAGTCCTTAGAGTTTGACACTGGGTCTTCTAAATGCAAGTGGATCATATTTTGAGAGTGATGTCTATGGTGGCCCTAATGATTATTTACATTAGTTAGTTTAATTTGCATCTGAATTTGTTGGCTATTTATGCAGGCACATGCACACAGACAGAAACCACTTTGGCCCATGCCCAGAGATAAAGTAACCCAAAGCACGCATTATCAGCATGCTCAAAGGCTTGCTCTACAAATGATCTGATAGATCTTCAAAATAAAATTGTTTAATACACTGTCAAATGAAAATAGAGAACCAACCTAACAAGGGTTTTCCATGCCAAGGGCAACCAAGTCATGAAAGCTTTTCCCAGCATGTCATAGCACCTTTGGGTGTTCATTTGAAGCTTCAGAAACTAAAATCCTCCTTCTGCATGGACATTGAAAAAATGCATGACATTTCTCACCCCAAAGTAGGTATCAGTCCTCCCACTTTGCCATGGCCCTGCCACTCTTGTCCTCTCGGGGCAAAGATTGTTGAATTTCAGTGCTGAAACTTTTTTTATTGCATAGTTCATAAAGCGCTCCGGGAAGTCCCAGGAGGAAGGTCCATTCATGTGGAAGACTGTTCTTGTTGGGAAAGTCTGCCAAGAGCTTCCTTTCCTCCAGTGTTTTGAGCCAACTTGGATTTCTTGTTCAGTGTGGGGCCTTTTTTGCATTATTCTTCCTATACAGCCAAATATCCTTTTAACCTTGTGGGAGTCTGACTGGGGAATCCAAAGGGCTTATATAAATTACACATTTGGGAACAGTGTTCTGGGCAATAGCCTTGCAGGAGACGCTATGGCGTGGCCATGGGTGAGCAAGGGAAGGGCGTCCCGGTGGGGTGTGCCCTCCCAAGCAGCTGGCGCTGGTGAGGTGCTGCCTGGGGCAAGTGGGGAGCTGTGGGAGAATGGGGTGCATGGTTAACCTGGCTTTTCAAAAACCACCAGTTCAGTAGAAAAACACAAACAGGATTTTTGGATGCTTACAATCATTATTTAAGAGATTTTTTAGTGTTTTTTTTGTCTTTTCTTTACAAGAAGGGAAGCCAAACCAGAAACCTTCCTTTCCTCTGCCTTTAAGCATATATGACGGTGTCAGGTTAGTCGAAGCAGGTGACTTGAAGGCAGAAAGGAGAGTTTTTGGGAGTCATACTGGGAAATATTTCCGGGACAAAGCTCCCAAGAGCCGGAGAGGTGGACAAGGGACTTGGGGTGTGCGTAGGACCAGGCATACTTGCTGCGCATCTTGTGAGCTGCTGGTTAGGGTGCCAGCACTTTGGATGTTTTCATTGTACTCAGAGAAATGCCAGAAGATTATGGGGATTTTAATAATTGTGTTTTTGTTGCAACTGCTTTTCATTTTTGCTCTTTAAACTTGYACTCTATCAACAGACCTATGTTCTGGGCTATTCTTCAGTTAGGGTTTAAGGTCTGTCATTTAAGACTGAGCATTTTTTTTTCTAAACTGTGATAAGAAGTATTGCTTATGTTTTAATGTCTGGTAACATCACAGCTGAACCTATTAAGGATCTCCCAAGAAAATGGAGATTGAAATGGTGAAAAATACAACAAGTAGGGAGTGTTAATTTTTTAAAGTCAAACTTAGATAATTTTTATTACATAATAGTGATCAAGGAACCAGAAGCAATTAGTGGTTTTGGATGTCTACTTTTACAGGGACATTTGTACCTTTAGGGTATTAGAAACTGGAACCAAAAGTCATCAGTACTTCTGCAAATAATTCCCTTGCAAAGTGTAACACGTACATATATACTGTCTGAGAAATAACAGTATTAAAAAAAAAAGTTTCCCTGTTTTCACTGTTTAGAGTTGCACAGTCACTGTAAATAGCCAGTTATCTGCTTGAAACATTGGTATGGCACTCCAGCATATACTGGCCTATTTTGATAGTGCATAGTGCAGGTGTATGTAAATATACAATATTTATATTATATAGCATGTTTTTCTGTGTACTTATGATATGCTTTGAAGTTCTACATCTCACTATTAAACTGTTAAAGCTCATGGATGGTATATTATGTTTGGAAAACTGAAAACCATGCATACAGAGATTAGAGATAATTTTTGATAGTCAACATTTCTTTATTATCTGAAATAGAGCAAAAATATCAACCAGAAAATGGCTAATTTTTTAATAGTTGTAAACTTTTAGCTAAAGCTTTAAAAGCTCTACAGTCAAATCCTCATCTTTGAAATGTCACTTTTTGTGGGGGATTTCCTCAGGCTTCAGTACTTATTTTCTTGTCTCTTTCAATTATCCTTTGTAAAACACAAGAATTGATATGTGTCAAAGTGTGGATGCTTTTAACCAAAGCGCCTTTGGAAAGCTAATCTAGAAGCATGCTTTCAGTTCTCCCACCACTCAGTAAACAAACCCATGGAATACAAGTTGCACAAAATCTAAACAGGAAACAAAACTGTCCTATGGGAGATACTGCAAGTGTGCAAAGCAACCTGGTAAAGAACAATGTCACAGTCCCATAAGCTGGCTGAATTTTTTAGTATGGAAAAGCTTACCATTGCTCTGCCTTCAGGTGTTTATCTTTTTCTATTTCGTAGGGTCAAATCCTCCACTTCTGTATGCAGCATCAGTCAGCGGCTCCTTGGTGATGGAGGGGACCGCTGGCACTTCTGGCTGGCTGGTCTCTGAAGGAGATCTGCCTTTCTCTCACCAGGCCCTTCCTCCCGCCCTGCTACGTGGATGGGTGCGAGGGCGCGCACACCTCGCCCTGCTTCTGCTTTTGCTTTAGGCTTTCCTCCTGCTTGAGCTGTCCTCTTTGCCTGTCTTATTTCTGTCGTGGTCCTGCTTTTTCTTTCACCAACAAAAAGCCTTAGGGAACCATTCCTGGTTGTAGCCAGTTCTTCAGCTGGTGGTGCTGGAACAGAGGAGCTATTGTTGCTTCAACACAATTGAAACACTCCTGGCAGTCACCAGTGCAAGTAAAGCACAGCAGAAGGGAAGTTAGCGGGAAAATACAGCACAGGCTGCAATGTATTCAGCCCTTATGTAACCATTCAGGGTAAGGTTACAGGCTATAGTGATAAAACCACCTCTGTGATGTCTGTACTATAACCCCACAACTGTAAAGCTGTACTCACGGTGAGCAGACGTTCAGAGTCATCCTTGGACAGTTTGGGTGCAGGAACACTGAGAACAGCACAGGAAAAAATCCTCCCAAATTTTAATTTTGTAGGATACAATTTTTAACCCATAAAAGCTGAGTAAGTTCAACACCTCACATCAAGGCAAAAGGAATTTGCCTTATCCCTAATATTAGGAAATGTCGGAACAACTCAATCTCCAGACAGTGCTGTGACCCTTTGAAAGCATTTTTGTGGTCAGGGTTTGCTTCTGCATCAAAAATTAACTTCAAAGAAAATTTCCCCCCTTTTCTAAAAAAACCAGGCTTTGGGTTCATAAATAAATAAAAGAAGGCAAAGTAAAGGGGATGGGATATTAGCACTTCCCAAAGCAAGGGAAATCAAGAAGTTTTTTAAAACTACTTTATGAGCTAAGGACTCATGGACTTCCCTTGATCTGTGTGTGCACGTGAATGAAAGATGGCATATCTAGCTGGAAAGGTCCTCCCTAGATTGCAAGATTCTTTTAAATCATAAGCCCTCTTGAGAAGGCAGACACCACCTTTCTCCTCCTGGGTCAGGCTTAATGCACTGTTGGCACTTTACACACAGTACCAAGGACTACGGACCTATATTTTCATCTTTTAGTGATGGCTCATTACTATTTACCTGTATAAATTCCATACTTCCCAGGCATAAAACCTGATATTTGTATTAATTATTAATGAAGACACTCAAACCTATCTCTCTTCCCCTTACTTTCCCTAGCATGCACTAATGTAAACAGGCACAATTCTATTCACAAAATTTGGAGTCATTACATGCTAAAATGTTCACCTGAAAATGGCACTGATATGTGCAACATGATTTGAGCATGGGGGCTGTGGTACCAGGATGGATGATTTACAGTGCTCAAAAAATAGGAAAGCAAAGGGGGAGGTTGCTCATCTGTGATAGCACAAAACCCTTTAAAAAGCTGCCCTTCAATTGTAGTGGTGGGCTAAGAATTAAGAAAGAACCAGACCAGAAGCCCATCGAAATAGCCAGAATCCTGCCCATCAAAGGTGCTTTTCGTCACTGTCAGATGTACTGAGAATAATCATGCCATCTATTCGTTGTAGCTGCTTTCTCAGGATAGCCTGAGAAGCTGCCCTGCAGAGACTGTAGATCAAGTCCCCACAGACATGATGCTACAAATAATCACAGGAAAAAAACAGACTGGAAGGGACAGGGAAGGTCAACGCACTATATCCATGTTGGCTGTGAGAGATATGTGTCCAACTGTTTCTTAAGATTTCTTGTAATGGGTGCTTCACCACTTCCCCAGACAGTGAATCTCAGTGCTGCACTCTCTGCAGTGTTAGGAAGGTTTTTTTCCTGAAGTGCCTAGCCTGAGTCTTTCTGGATGCAATTTAAATATATTGCTGCTTCTTTCCACTACAGAAGTGGAGCTCAGATGTTTCTCTTCTTCTTGGCAATAGCCTTTAACATACCTGAAGATGATTCTTCCTCAGCCTTCTTTCCTTCAAGGTAACTAGCTCAATTCCTTTGATATTACCTCAGTCTCTCTTCAAAGGAGACTTCGGATCATTCTCCTCTGAGTTGTCTCCAACAGCTCCTTGCTTTTCTTGATGCACAGTAGCCAAACCCAAATTCAGCCTTCCAGCTAAGGCTGAACTAGTGCTTAGTGGAGAAGAGGGATGAGTCGACATGTTCAGCAAGCTGTACTCCTGTATAGGAGTATTCTCCAAACACACAATGTGATGTTTGATGTCTCTGCAACAGCATGACAAGGTTGACTCACTCTCAGTCTGCCATCCATTATAATGCTAGTCTCTTTTTCTGAAGAACTGCTACCTAACCAGCTTTTCTCCATCTTGTAGTTTTTCTTGTCTGTTCTTACTTAAATTTAGCACCTTGCACATGTCCCTGTGAAATTTCACCTTATTTTTTCCAGACTAATTTTCCAGTTTGTCCAGATCGATTTGAATTCAAGCCCATCCTCCAATCTGCTAGGAGGCTCTCCCAGCTTCATATCATCTGCAGATATAGTAAGCATACTTTCTACTTCATCACCTAGCTTGCTCATGGGAAAAACTTTGAGCAGAGCATGTTTAGGACAGAACCTGGCAGGATCTAAGGCATGTATTTGATATATCTTTTTGGTTTTGGCATGAACCACTAAACTTTTCTCTAGGTATAGTGTCCACTCAGTTATGCACCTACCCTATGGTATTTCTCTGTGGGTTGCCTATGAGAATGCTATGAACAAAGGTGACAAATCTTACTAAAATCAAGTAGATAACCCTRTGAGGCCGTACCAACATACTGACATGCTTAGAGCTCTCTGCATCCTGCTTCACCTCACTTTTCATACCTGCGTGCTTAAGCTGGAGAACACATTGCTGTCACAGATGTCCAAAGTATTCATGATTCAGAAAAGGTTTAGACAAACTCATGGAGGATGTCTCTGTCTGTGGCTGTTCATTATGAGGGCACGAATGCCATCTCCCACCCAGAAAGACCTAGATGAATGATAGCTAGGGATTAAGGGTAGAGCAGTGGCCTTGCCTAGCACTGTCTAGAAATAAGTCTTCATAGGTTATTGATTAAGTAGGTTACTAGACTAACAGGATCTATTTGTGGTGAATCRTGAAAGTCTGGTTTTGTGAATCCATTCACCTTGTTTTGGGCTAGATTTACTTAAACCAGTTGCTAACAAGCAAACACCCAGTAAATTCTGAAGGATTCTAAATTCAGTTAAATATATCCCAGCTTCAGAAATGAAATCAGCATCTCTGTATGTGACTTCAGCCCACAAGGCTCAAAGTATTGCATAAATCTCTAATTTTCTAGCTGTACTTCCAAGACATGCACTGTCATTTTTGCTGTCACCTCTTTAAAGGCTCCATACCAGTTACATAATACATAATATTACATGTGTGTTCAGTAGGCTGCAATATGAAAAGGTGAAATCTTGATTTCTATTATTTTTAAGTGGATTTTTTTTCTGCAAAACTGTAAGTCAGAAGCATTTGATTGAAAGGACAGAGTAAGGTAACAAATGTTAATTTCATTGTATGGTATATTATACATTGAAAATGAAAGCCACAAATCACAAGCTTTTCAATGTGACACATTATGTGATTGCTCTTAGATACTGGCCTACTTTATTTCCAAGATTTTTAAAATTACATTTTGAATACTCATACTGATCATAATAAAATGATTGCCCGAGAAGTGTGAATTCCATTTAGCCTTTTCAATGAAGCACTTAGTGGGCTTTGTACTGGGTGGGCACGACCTCAGAAAAGGCCTATCATTTGACTATGAAAACATGGTTTAGTTCCACTGCTAACAACATAGCTCTGCTAAAATAACTTTCGAGGGTGCAGTGATCTACAGTTTTTGTAACATCATTGAGAAAGGTGTTTTCCTTACAGCAGTGTTACTTGTGTACTGGACAATTTTTTTCATACATATTAATAAGATTGGTTTGATTAGATATTGTTAACAAATATGGTGAGCATCTTTCTCTGGATGCTTGTTCCAATGAACTGTGATAGCTCTCATGTCCTACTTTAAGTGCTCAGTACTCAATTCTACTATCTATGCATTTAGCTATTTTTTGTGATTCTCAACACAGTAATTTGAGTCACATGAACCACATACTATCAGATAGTATAAAAATATAATTTGGTGAAAAATGTGACACTATATATTCAGAATTCTCATCTGAAACAGGTACCGGTAGAATAAAAACATTCCTCTGATTCTGTTCTCACTCAGCCTAGTTCTAGAGCAGTCTAATTCTGAATACTGCAGTACTTATTCCTGATTGCCACCAGAGTGAATCTGGCCCAGGGAATAATATATTTGCCATCAGTCTACACTGTTTAGTACCTCTTTTTTGCATTTCAGTTGGTGTGTATGGTGAGGTGAGATTGTCCATCTTTCTGGGCTGCATCCTCTAACTTGTGTCATCACTGACATCAATGTGAAAAAGAATGTAAAATGCAGTTGTTTCAGTGGAATTGTGTGCCACTATGACTGAACAAGGTGTAGGGATCATTATAAATATGCATGCTCACTATAAAGACAACAGAAGAGGTGTTTCTGTATTGACTTCAAAGAATTTGTATGAGGGGAAGTGCCTTTTTCACTTTTTGGTTCCTTTTGCATTAGTATAATCCTGCTATCCTAAACCCCAAGGGGAAATATTTCAACACAGAGGCAGTCTTCAGTGATTAAACTGTCATGAAACACAGACAAAGTTGGTTGGGTTGATTGGCTTTCACTGTGTCTTGATGCAGCTGTGGCTTGGATGAAGCTGAACTGGTTATGAGTCAATTCACACAAGGATGGGATTATGCCAGAGGTTGGGGGACAAGCTAGTTAGAGAAGGAAAGACAGCTATTTACTACTTCATTTTTTTTTTTTTAAATACTGGCTTGAAAATAGGGAGATCTGTGACACTTACTGAAGGATGAAGGCTTCTCCATGGCAACCTCTGCCTCAGTCATCTTGGGCTGCTGTTACTCGGCGTGATACAGCTAGGGCTCGGCACCTCCAACCCCTCGCTCTCAGCTGCAACATGGCAAAGGCCCTGGAGACCTTTTTTGCAAGAGATACTCAGAGCCTGAGGAGCCACTAGTTTCCATTTTATTTCTAAGCACAGGCCAGGGAACTCATTTTAAAGGGTTCTTATACAGCTTCATCAGTGGAGCAGCTGCAAATCAGGGAAAACTTTGGTAAAGGTGACATCTGTCCATCCACCTCTCCATTCTACCCCATATTCTTCCTTTGCACTTTATTTTGTCCATCCTGAAAGAACTGTTTCTCCGACATGCCAGGTAGTGTCCTTTCTTGTGTAACAGCAAAGCAGTTTGGGGAATTCAGAAACTTCACCTATTGACTTTGACCTATTGACTGTACTGTGGAACTAAATTTCTCTCTCAGTTCACCAAAATCCTTGATTTGTTGACTAACATAATGCCACAAACCTTGCTTATTTTCCTAAACCTCTATGGAGTACAATGTGCAAAGAGGTACTTGTGACACGACTTTTTATTTTACAAGGACTTGAAAGGATCTGAAAAGACTTTTGGATACTGCTGTGAAATGATTATCTTAAACACAGATGTATGTATCACAGCAAAGGTTAAAGACACTTAAAAATTCTGAGCTAATAAAGTAAAATTAGAATGATATTCACATCAATAAAGACAAAGAAATTATGCTCATGCAGCTTGGCTTATTGATCCTTCTGTGCTGTGGGAGGATGGACTAAATAGGACTGAGTTCACTCTCTGTTTAGGTTTTAGGTTTAGAAAGAAACAGCTAATTAATGCTACTAAAATAGAATCTAATTTTATTAACTTAATTTTATTAATCTTATTAATTAAGAGTCTGAATTTTATTAACAGATTAAACAGTTAAAATAGAAAGGTCTTGATTTGTAGGCTTCAGACTGTAAATTAGCTACTAAAGTAGAAAGCTATTACTTTAGGAACCTTGCTGGAAACACCCATCTTGCAGTATATGTATTTGCTGATAAACCACTATTAAGGGACCAAAGGAAGACAACACAGCTGTGAGTGGTCAGGTTAAAGAAAATTAATACAAAACACGCAGGATTTTTGTTACTTATGGAATATCCTGCAGGGATTAAAGAAAGAAAAAGTAGGCAAGAGAGTCTGAATCTTACAGTGCTGTGGTCACTTTTTCCATTAGTGCATTTCTTACCTTTTGCAGTGCTTTAGAAGTTCCTTGGGCTGATTCACACTTATGTTGGATATACACCTTTTTCATCATGTAGGCCACCCCCCTGTTTATTTTAGGGACCCCTTTTTTAAAAGTTAATTGTAGATGATATATTATAATCCTTAGCATCTATATCAATTCGCTTTTAAGGTAGCCTGTGCTTAAAATGTGGAGTTCATCTTTGTGTTTAACACGGTCCTAAACTATCTGCAATTTCTGTCTGAGCTTTTTTCTTCCCTCTAGGTAGCTGGTTTCCTCCAGTAATTCTTCACCATACTATTCCTCCTATGCTCACTGGCTTATACCATTTAGGCCTTTTCATTCCCATCAGGTTCATCGTTCACACGGTCCAATAGATCTGCTGATACACTATCTGTTTTAGAGAAGCCCTTCTGTTTCTTGGGCTTGGAGAAGCTGCAAATAACTGGTACAATCCTCATGTTGGAGAAATGCATGAGGAATATCACATTAGTTTCTAAATACAGACCTTCTTAACTTTTTAAATCTCACTGGAAAGATATGTGCCATTAAAACTTAAGAGAGGCTGAAGACTGAGGGTGGTTATCTAACAGCATATGAATAGCTGCAAGCAAATTATGTCGTGACAACATCTCATGATGCACTTCATGCAAAAATGTCTGGCCATTAAATGGTCATACTGCAGTGCTGGCTAAAGTTGTGTGGGACTTTCTTCTGGAAAATGAAGTTTCTAATAAAACTCCCTAAGCACTTTGAATAATTGCTAACAATAATGTGGACTATAGTGCTTCAATTGTACAGTTCAGGAACATTAAACCTCTTAACCTTTGAGTTGCCTACTTGATTTTAAATGAATATGATACTCAAGATGATAACAACTGTGCTGCTTCGTTCTTTATTAAGGACACATGATTTTGCCTCTGCACATTAATGCTCTCATTATAATAATAAAGAATGGCAAAAATACAGGTATCAAAAGATTATTAGTACCTTCTAGACACAGTCTTTTCACAGTTCCTGTTTCTAGAACTACACCACTCTAATTAGCGTAACAACTATTGCCACATTCAGAGTATAAACAATAACATTTGATGACAGAGAAACCTTGAAGAAACTCATTTTCTCTATTGTTCTGTCTGGAGTTTGTTTGAAAAATCTATTTTATGTCTGCTTGTCTGCTGCATTTCTTCTAAAGTGTTGGGAGAAAAGCAAAAACAATGGCACCCAGTTTGTTGGTAAGATGAATTGATCTGGACATCATAAGACGAATCTGCTTTCTTACAGAACACCACTGTCCAAACACTGCATCCAAGACAAACCATTCTGGTGAGGCTAAACACATATGTATGCTAAAAGATCTTTTTTACATCAAAACACAGACATCACACAAGAGAAAAGACAGGCCAAGAAGAAAACCATGTTTTGCTAAGCACAACAAAGGCAGCTTGGCTGTTATTAATGGATAAGGCAAACTACTTTGCCCAGATTCAGCTGACTCTAAGCACGAAGTGCAATGTTCCTACCACAGATCTTAAAATAGATGCTGGTTGCATGAACCAAAACTTGAAGGACCTTTGAGAAGGACACTTGGCTTGAATGCCTTAAGCCTCAGCAAGGGACGATGGAGAGAAAGCAGGTCACAGTCCATATAACATGCTCTCAGGACAGCCAAGCTC
Source organism: Apteryx rowi (assembly GCF_003343035.1). NCBI lineage: Eukaryota > Metazoa > Chordata > Aves > Apterygiformes > Apterygidae > Apteryx > Apteryx rowi. Next base: position 532,000 of record NW_020449930.1, read on the forward strand.
ATCCTAAAGGGACTGTGATGTCTACACAAGCTATATTAGCTTCAAATATATTAGCAGAGCAGCATCAACATGGCCGTGAGAGAGGAAATCAACAGGGCTAAGCTCTCCACGAGCTCTGCTGGCCATGAGCACTGCTGCTGCATACTTCCGACTGTACTCCATCCCCCAAACAAGCCTGTGAGAGACCTCGTCCAGTGTTCAGATGGGCAGCTTACTGGAGCAGGACTCATTTTTCCAATACAAAATCCTGTTGGATAACCCCTAGCCTGAAATTCAGGCAATTTGCTCCAAAATCAAATAATTTTCTCTCAAAATGACTAGAAATTTTCTTATCACAAGAAAGATTTGACAGGCAGGCACAGACCAGATTAATTAGACTGCCTGCACCTCAGAGCAGTTCTATGCATCAAGGTCAGAGGGAGGCAAAGAACCGCTTTTGTTTTTGCCTAAACACAGTGTAAGATTTCAGCCCACATTAAGGGCATGATCAATTCTGCCAGCAATGTTCTAGCCAACCTTCTCTATAATTCAAGGTAAGTTGCAAGTACAGAGGCTTTGAAAGGTCTGATTTTTAACAGAAGATTAAATATTGCTATACAGTCATCACCAGAGGAGCTCATTAAATGGAACTTTTCTATTCCATTAGATCTTCTTTGGTTTTATTAGCTTTATTAGCTTTATTAGCTTTTATTAGTCTGCACCTCCTTCGGATCAGAGTTCCAGAATTTCAGATATTATCCTTATTTACATGCAGTGGATTTGGACTAGATTCACAAACAGGTTTACTCATCCAACACCACTTACCTGTCACTGTACTTCTCAACACTAACATTTACATTCTCATTGAGCTGCTGCATAAGCCTGGAGGTGTCTAATTTCCTGCCAGAAAAATTCCTAAATATCGGCCCAGAACTTGCCAAGGCCTTAATAAGCCTCCAAGCACCTAAATCACATCTAAGTTCTTTGGGATTCGCAAACAAAGCATTATCCCCCTTGCCGGGCCTGACCTGACATGCATTTTCAGAGCACACCTTCCAAATGAGGCACCATACAAAACTCAGTAAGAAAAATGGTGGTGAATCTCAGTGATTCAGTGGTCAGAGCACTCGGGCAGCACGTGTGAATCCAGGTTCATCCCCCTCAAGAGAGGTGAGCCTGCCTGTCTTACAGTCCCTTGCCCCAAGTTATTGGATTTTCTGTTGCTGGTGCCTCTACTCCTGCTCTTGAAGATGCCCCTGTGCATGGGCCAATTGAGTACTCAGGGTCAAATACAAGGACCAAGCAGGGAGAAAGGTAGGAGAGAAATGAACAGCTATTGGCCTGGATGAAAATGCTATCCCTTGATTTCCTGAACAGAGGTGAGAGCTACCCTCTTTCTCTGGCTAAATCTTCTCTGAAAGGATCAGAGTGGGCACCTAAGTGTATGAGGGAGGACTTACAGTTATAAAGAGGAGAGAGATGCTGCCTAGCATCATGAATTTGGGCAGCAAATTCTTTTTGAAGGGCAAGGATTAAGCTTTTCCACCTCCTCATCATTTCCTTCACTTGCTTAGCATGCTGATTTTTGTTGGTCCTACTTTTCAACAGAACAGTGTTCGTATACTGTATAGACAGCTTCAGTTCCAGTGGGAACAACACCACAGTCCTTTTGAGTCTTATTTTATTGAGATCACTCACTGGTCTTTGCTAGTGCATAGTCAGGCTTGTAGTACTCAAGAATGGGATTGTGTGTTCCCATGACACTTCCTTGTTGGTGCAGTGCATGTAGGACTTGTCAAGTCTCAACAGCATGGCTCAGCTTCAGTAGACCTTCTGTAACATTATTCATAGGAACACAGGGCATTCACTATTTTCAAGAATTGCAGGAATCACTCTTCATCTATTGCCCAAGCTTCATCTTAAAAGTACTTTGGATTTTAACTGCTCCTTCCCATGACACAGTCTCCTATCCCCGCACTAAAAAACAAAAGGAACTTCATAGGCTTCCCAGTGGGGAGTGAAGCTATACCAGTCCTGGCTGCTATGAGGGTAGGGGCAAGAGAGACAATTGGGCAATGCTTAATGTCTGCGAAAGTCTGGCAGAGGACAGAAGGAGTTGTTTGGCCTCCAGACCCTTGGGAATGGTGAAAGGGGAAAAAAATTCTGCCTCTGTCACTTCTGGACAGCTACTTAGGTTGCTGGGTACTGTCCAAAACCGTCCTTGATGTCTGAAAGCCAACCCAAATTGTATTCTAAGTCGAATGAAGCAAGTTTCCAGGAGTTTAAAAACATCACAGGGGACATGAAAGAGCCTTTGCATTCGTGTTGTGACTTCCCCACTACTTTGACTGGATAGCTGTTCCACAGCTTCTCTGCTCTAATGGTTAGGTTTACCATGCTATGAAAGAGGCAAGGAACAAGCTGCATGAGAGACATCTCTCAGAGTCAAGTCACAATTAGTTTAATATTTCTTAATAACCATTTCAAGTCATCTCAGATCAGTTACGGAGTAAGTCTTAGTATAAAACAAGCTTGCACAATCACTATGGGTTTCATAATGCCCTATGGACACAACCAACTGGGAATAGAAGTATTTGGAAAGTATTTCTGACCACATCAAAGATGGTGGTGTTTTCAAAATACTGATGTGTATCTGATATACTTGAGGAACATGCCCATTGCTGTATGTCATTATGGGATGCGGAGCCTGACACACTGCAAGCAAGTTCCATTCCAGAGCCCTGGATGGAGATGAACAAAAGGGCAGCTATGGCTGCATGGCTATGGAGTCTGAAATCCTGACAGCTGTCCATCCTGAGCACCTTAACAAAGAGCTTCCCAAACTAGTCCACCACTACCAAGGTAGAGACCTCCTCCGATTCTGCTTACACTGAAGTGAACGGAAAAACTCTTATTCTCTTTAGAATCACTAAAAGAATATATGGCTGGTAGGCATCGCTGGCCCCAGCCCAAAGCAGAATGGACTGTTACAGTCATTCAGTCTGAATGACCTCTTCTTAAAGACCTCCATATCTTTCTCAGGCAATCAGCTCTGTTGCTTTGCTACCCTTACTCTTCACAAATCCTTCCCATTGAAGCTCAAGCCCTGTCTTATCCACTATGAAAATGGAGGACAAATCATTCCCTTCTTTGTTGCAGCAGCCTTCTATGTAGTATGACTCATTCTGTCCTTTAGCATTTTTTAAGGCTAAACAACCCCAGTTCTTTCACCCTTCCCTCAGATGTCCTGTTTCCTCCAGCTTTTTTCATAGTTTCTCCATGAAATCTTCCTGGTTGTCCTGCATCGTTCTGGAAACATGGCATCCAGAACGGCAAGCTGCATAGCAACATTGCGAAGTCCAATACCTCAAAGGATGAGACCATGGCATATGCCAAGAGAGTCAATACCTCTGTTTCCTCAACTGTAGAATGGAGGTAACTTCAAAAATAAATTAAAAGAAGCTTCATATACAGGCATCCTGTCCTTCAAGAAACAACGTTTTGGTCATTTGAAAGCTATGTCTCTGACCACGCACGGCAAGCTTTCCTAGACATAAGGTAGAGGGATGGTGCAGGTATCCTATAACTCACCTCAAGAAGGGAGAAGCTTAATGTGGGGGAACAGGGTAAGGAGAGGGTAGAGTATGGATCCTTCCAACAAGCCAGCTGAAAACTGTCCTGTTTGACTTATTTTTTTGGGTCTGAGACTGTAAGTGGCATGTAAGCAACAGTAGGAGACCATTGGTAACAGGCAGGATATCTAAGGTTGCTTCTAGGATGTCAGGTCCACCCTTAGTGTTTTTCTAAATTAAAATTTGGAATAAAGGATGATACAAATTCAACACAGAGCAGTTGGGATGAATACAGAGCAGGTTCAATGAATCCACAGTAAAGATCTTGCATTTCAGAAATGCCCACATGGGGTATTATTAAAAATAGCTACTCAGAAATAACTGTTCTGAACTTCAGTCAGAGACAACCCAATAGGTCACGTAGTAAAATACAAATTTAGCCTTGAAACATGGACAGGTGAAACCATGTTACTGTTGAAACCAACAACAAAGATCTCACCAACTTCAACAAGGCTAAAACCTCTTCCCTTATTTTAGTATGTATACACCCACACAGTGGATGCCATGAGAATTTATAATCATAAATCCTGTGACTGAAAGGACCTGTCAGGTCATTCAGTCTGTTCTCCCAAATAATAAATAATTTGTTCCTTAGTGGTACCAGAAATGAATTACATCCCATCCTGAATTCAATTATCTGCCTAAAAAGGCAATGAGAATCTAAGGACTTGCAAGCAACCTTTATCATCTTATTTATTTCCAGGTGATTTCCTGAAAGTAGTCACAGCTTGATGCTTTTGTGAGGTCCCATAACTCCTTTCTCAGAGAAGGTGTATTTAAAGTAATCATCCATTTATGCCATTTATACCTGGCAGATAACTGAACACTAAGCACCATTTTAGATTTGTCTGATAAAAAATTTGAATGAGCAGATTTTCATGAAAATAGGGTTCAATGATATTTTGGGGAAAACACTCTCATCATACTGTTTCTTTAATTTAGTTGCTAAATTGCTACTAATGGACAATGAAATAGTGATGTGTGAGGCTTTGGTATGCCATATGATCCTCTACTCATGGAGGGGGTTCAATTAAAAAGGAACATTTCTCTCATTTTACACTAAGGTGCCTGCAATACCATTGAAATCAATGGAATTACAATGGCATAAATGGGAGTAATGCCTTTGTGAATCAGACCCTGAGCTAACAGCCTATTTTAAGTCATGTTCAAACTGTGTTAATTGGCAAAAGATAAAACATCCACACTGTTTGTTTTGCTGCTGTAAGGAGTTTGTGTTGAAAACTGTGACTAAATAATAATTAACAGGCTTCAAGTAATCAATCAATAATATTTCACAAAAATAAGTTGTAAACTGGAATCTTGGACTCAGCTTTAAAGTTTGATTTTTTTTTTTTGGTTTGGGTGGGTTTTTTGTTTTTTTAAGACAGCAGTGATGCAAAGCTGAAACTAAATCCAGGCTTGCACTTGATTAGCAATTCCTTATTGTGATTTTACAATGTTAAATTTGTACAAACAGATTAAGTGCATTTTAAAGCTGTTCCTAAATAGCCTGGGAACTAAGAATTAAGTGCAGACTCTGCCCAGCCCCTCAAAAACCAACACACCCTTCTCCTAGCCCAACACCTGCTGTTAAAAATACATCACACAATGGCTCTGATCTTATATACCAGCAGATGTGAAGATGCCCAGAGGTCTCTCAGATGTTTGTGTTCCTAGGTCACGTGAGGGCACCAGGAAGGGGAGGGAAAATTATTCTGGAATTCCAAAGGTCACTGCTGGACAAAAATAGTGAAAATTGCACACATGTTGAGAAAAACAAAGGTTCAGAAATGTGGAAATTTGGCCAAGAAGCTTTACTGAGGGTACTGTTTCATCCCTGAATTAAAAGGAAAGAAAGGAGAATACAGTATGAAGAAATGAAAAATTGTCGGAATGAGAAAGAAATGAAAAAATGAAAGAAATGATTCTTAGGATGCTCTCTAGCCTCAAGCTGAAAATAATTAACAAGTTCTAACCCCAAAAAGGGGACGCTTTCCTCTCTCAGAAGGCTTCCCTGTGTGAATAATTAAATATTTCTACCTGCACTTAGCTGACAATTTTTCCTTTTCAGGTTACAATTAATAATTACCATTAATGATCTGTTTCACTTTCTTGTATTTAGAAGACTTTTATTTCCAGCACTCCTGACTGGTGTGCACATGTTCATTTGGTTTATCCGCACGTGTTTAGCCAGGGAAAGCATCTAGAATTTGGCCCCACAATTTAACTCATGCACACACACCCCCACGATGAACCTGATTGACTTTAGGGAGATTATTCACACCGGCCAGTCATTCCCTAACTCAGGAAAAGCTTTGCAGCTCACCCCGTAGTATTTTTTTATTCCATTCATATTGGTGATTCGTGGTAGGTGCGCTTTTCCTTGCACCGAGGAAGGTCTCGCGCAGTCCTCGTGAGAGGAGACGGCGTCTGAAACGCTCTGGTATGCAGGTGGAGGGGGCGAAAGCCCGGGCCACGCACGCTCAGCACATGGCAGCATTAACACTGCTCAGAGCTTCTCAAAACAATCAACCGAGCGGCAGTGACACAGCAAAATACATCATAATCACATCAATTATGCAATCACTATTTTGTGAAAACAAGCCTCTGGGATTTCTTTTTAAGTAATCAAAGAAATATCAGATGGGAAAACAATGAACCTTCCTATTACAAATGAGCAAGTCTCCACCAGGGAGAGAGAGAAAAAAACCCCCAGAAACTCGCCCCAAATGCTCCCTAAAGATGTCGTCTCCTGCCTGAGAGAACRTGTCCTCCAGGTCCCCGCGCGGGCCCAGGAGCGGGCAGCGCTGCTCGCTGCCGGCCTTTCGCCCCCACACACGCGCCTTGCATGGCCCTGTCCAGCCATGCGGGAGCCCCGCCGCGGCACCAGCGCCAACCCGCGCTTGGGTCAGCAGGGACCAAAACCCCCTGCTCTGTACCCATTTCTGTCGCCGGTGGGGAGGTTTTCCTGCTTCCCCGCAGCCAGCGGTGCCCACTTGCACGGGACGGGCACCACAGCGGCTTTGTGCTTTGTCAAACCACTTCTGCAAAAGCTGGAAAACCCCCCACAAAATGAGAGCAGCACTGAGCACACAGAGGCCTTAGAGAAACACCCAGCTTTTCTCCCCGCTAAACTTATGTAAGTGCTCTCGGCCACTCCTACCAAAGTGCTCTTAAACCCGGGATGTGAGAAGCCCTGGGGGATGGGTTACAGCTGTTGAAACCGCAGCCTGAATTTGGCAGCGAAGCTTGGGATGCCACTATAAAGAAACACTTTGCCCTGCAGCGAAAAAGCCTGATAAAATCTGCAAGCATGTGAATGGTAAGGGGGGAAAAAAGGGTCAGTTCAGTCCTCTCCCTTCCCTCTCTCCTTCCTCTTGAATTTTCAGCTCATCCCTCACGCTCCTAGCCCTGGTGAGGCAGCCGAGCATCTCCCCCGTTGCTGTGCTTGGAGCAGCGCAGCCCATGTGACTGATGCACTCGTGGCACCAGTGAGCTGCAGCAGCGCCCGGCAGCCCCGGCAGGCCCAGGGCTGCGGCTTCGCAGGCTCGGTGCCAGCGCGGACTGAAAAGGCCGCCCTGGCCCTGGCCCCGTCCCTGTCGCAGGGCGAGGGACTGGTACAGCGTGCGAGGAGGCAGAGCAGCACGGGGAAGCGGTAACGCGCCCCTGGCGGCGAAGCGAGCTCTGATCTCAGCCATCAGCTGCTTGCTGAGGGCGGCTGCTTTTGTTAGGGCAGAAGAGATTTTCTGCTGCAATATTTTGCCCTGGTTTCTCCCCCGGTGCATTTCTTGCCTGTCTTTCCCTCTGTGCTTCTCGCTATCACTGCCAGCCCATGGCAGCCTTTTCCGCACTAGGAAAACAGGCAGTGCATCCATAGAGGCAGTGCAAAACCTGGCTCTCGAAGCAGGCAGATGCTTCGCCCCGACCCCTGTGCTGCCGTCGACTTTGCCCGCGACCCTGCGAGCAGCTTTGCACAGGAGCACTGCAGGCAACATGGGGGGTTTCCTGGCACTCACCACCCCGCACCGCTAACGGCCCTCCCCAGCGAACGCTCACAAAACCAGGGCCCCTGCGCCCCGCTGACCCCCCTGCCAGGCCCACGACGGCTGCCGCGGTGGGAGGCCCCACAGGGACCTGGCCCCGGGGAGCAGCGGGGCCCTGAGCTACTGGCAGCGCGGCCCAGCCTCGCCGACACCAAGCGTGCAACAGGGGGCTTTGAGGTGGCTGGGAGGTGGGGGAGGGAACGAGAAAAAGGCACCAGCTTTGAGCCGGGGGCTGCTGTGCGCCCCCGTCCCCTCCAGCGCGTTCGCGGCCCCACGGCGAGGCAGTCCCGGCCCCGGCCCCAGCCCTGGCTCTGGCCCCGTCTCCGGCTCCAGCCCGCCAGCCTGGCCCCACGCTCGGCGCTCATCACACTTCCACCGGGTGTTTTCTCGGCTGACGGAGCAGAGGCATTTCTGAAGACATCCCCTTCACCTCTGCCCGCAGCGTCCCCCAGCTCGCTGTCCCTGCTTGGATGCTTTTGTTCACGTTCAGCGGCCCAAATTCTTCACGGCAGGTTTATACGCTGGACCAGTCAGACGATCCAAGTTTTTAAAATCTTAGGGGGGGAAAAAAAGGGTGTTCTTTTCCTTAGCCCAAATCATTTCATCAGTGTGGTGGAAACTTCTTAACTCAGCTTTGCCACTGGAGAAAACCTCTCTCTATGTCTGTCCTGTTCAGTACAAGCTCACTCTTGTAACATATAAAGTTAGTAACATAAACATATAAGCTAGTACTTAGTCAAGCTTCATATTAAATGTCCCAGGTGACGAGTCTTCCAATTGAAGTGTGAAGAAAAGATTTCATAATATATCCCCATTACAGGCAGAAAAGAAATCATTATATGTAACAGAAACTGTTTTCTCTTCCTCTCCTTCCAGCCTAGCTGTTTTTATTCCTTACTTTCATTTTGGTTTACTCCCTTCATTTTCTTCCAACTTCTGTGCATGATTACTGTTGCCAAAGTTGCTTATCTCACTTTTGCTTAACCAAACTATACAGATCTGGCTCTATGGATTTCAGTGAATTAACAGGCTTGCTAAAGGCAGGCAAACCAATACACAGAAACCCATTTATCTCAGAGTTAGATCTCTTTTTTACACTTCCTTACAAATCTAATTATAGAATTGCTCTGCTGTGAAGTCTTTTCAATTTGCCTACATTTTGCCAGCTCTGAAGGATGATCTCAGTGGGGCATTTTAAGAGAATGGGTTACTATCTTGATTTTTTTTGTCCAAGTTCCAGGTCTTTTCAGCCTTGCTGTGCACTAAGGATGCAATAAACCTCCCAATCATTCTCTCTCTTTAGCTTGTGTTTAAATACTTTCTGAGCAAATACAGCTGGATTCTGCAGGGTGCAGAGCACTTCAGCTGGGCCCTGAGTATGGACCATTGCTACTGACTGTAGTGGAAAGCATTGGAGGCTCCGCCCAATGCAAGACTGAGCCCTAGAAAAGAAGATTGCTTTGGCTAATACAAACACATCTTAATAATATATAAAGTATAAAATTAGTATGTGTAAGGAAATCTCCCTTTCCTAAACAATTTCTGTAAAAATGATCAAAACAGCAAACCAAACAAACCTTTGACTAATGACCAATAGCAATTCATAATTTTTGAATTATGGTTTTGTAGCAGAAAAAGAAAGATAATTTGACAGAGCAAAGGAGATATGAGACATTGTATAGTACACAGCACACTGTATAAAGAGTAACTAATGAATTAGCATGAAAGGAAAAGAAAATGAGTGCCTTATGTACAGATGCTTCTCATTGTCATTTAATTTACTCTAATTCTGTGTATGTACAGTCATATTTTTTCAGTTTAAATTTGTAATAACTCTAAGGAAACAACAATATTTCTTCAATGCTAACATGGAGTTGTCAAAAGAAGAACTGGATCCACAATATTTGGTCAGTGTATTAGTGCTCTGAAATACCTGGTTATCCAAAGGAACGTGGGAGAAATTATATTAAGCTTAAGGCAATCAGTCCTTTAATGATTTTGCAACTCAGTTATTGGGACTTCTGCTTTTGGCTTCAGAGGTAGAAGTGAAACAAATATATCTGGCAAAGTTTGAATCTTGGTCACTCGTAAAGTAAGTCCTTCCTCCAAACCTGATGCATATGTGCAGAGGAAAGATGAAGCAGCAGGTAAGGCACTAGATGAAGACTTAGATCTAGGGAAAATTTCATCTCCCTACCAGACTTCCTGCACAACAGTGAGGAAAAGCCCTTAATCCCTCTCTGCCTCAGTTCCACACCAGTAACAGAGTCTGGAATACAAAATTTCACTGCCAGCCCTCTTTTATAAGCAAACCTCTTAGTATCAACTAAGCAATGACCAGTATCAACCAAAGCAGTCAGGCACTAGTGCAAAAATACCACAAATTATATACATACCCATAGTAAATTTTGCAACTCAATGCAAGCACAGATGTACAGTACAGAAGATGGAGACACTGGGGGCTCAACTTCTACAGCACTGCCTGTACAGCACACGTGCTGTCACGTTACATGATACGCTTCAGCCACCCTTTCTCTCTGATTCAGACTGGGACTGTGTTCAGCCCTGAAAAGGGAGGTTTCTATGCTTGCCATTTGATTAAATTAGTGCTAATGCTTTCATTTGAAATGCGTAAATGCACAGGGTAGAGTCTTAACTGGCACCTTGCAGACAGAAAAAACAGAGAGGAAGGAGTACACCAGATTCAACTGTTTTTTCTGTGGTCTTTTTAGAGAAGAAAAGGGCATGGGAGGGAGAAAGAAAGGTCCTAGCTGAATAAATGTAATTGTATGAATGAGCCACTTCTAAGCATACCCAGGTGTCTTGCCAGCTCAATGCACAGAGGTCACAGAGAACTAGAATGTCTAATCATTGAAATAAGCACAGATGTGCATACTTACATTTTCCATACCTATTTTGCTAGTGGGGAGAAAAATAATCACTCCTCAGAAGATCTTTTCCAGCCACTTCTAGCTTCTTTATTTTTTATCCAAATTATTGTTTAAGAAGTGTGTGAGAGTTAGTTTTTTATTTTTATTTTTTGGAAAGACTTAGCATCAGCCTCCATTCCCCCAAGTCATCGTTCCATGTCAGATGATTTTTAACATTTGGAATGTTACTTTGCCTTCCAAACGTTTTTGGTATCAAATTGTATGAAAGTGTTCGAAGACAATTTTTTCAGTAGGGAATTTAATACTTGTGAAATTTTAAAGCGAAAGACAAGGAGACTAAAAGGATTTTTGGACTGCAAACACAAAATTGTAACATTATKTTTGGACGGATCCAGTGGGGAAAAAACAAAAATTCTGGTCAAAGTGAGGAACACAAAATTCAGCAGGAACTACTGAGGATTGTCTTTTTTTTAAGTTTCTACAGATTTCAGAATGATATTTGAAAGCCTTTAATTTCACCATGAATATTTTGAATAGATATATTGTTTCAACATTTTATTCAAATCAGATTCAAATAAAGAAATTTGGTTGAAAAAAAACAAACATGCTTTGGATAAATCAGCTGGTCAAATCACAAGTACTAACTCTCCCACACTTACACCTTGCCACACTTGCATCTGCTTTTAAGGAATTCATTGTCATGACATTTTGTAAAGAAAATCTATGACAGAGTAGGAAGGCAACTTGAGAATTAAGTTGAATAACTATAACCATTCTTGCCTTTTGGCCAGAAAAATGCTTTTAGCAACTCATTTGAAAAAAAGGGGCTCAGCCACCAATTTTTGCTGCAGTACATGCAAAGTAGGTATGCATGAAACTTCTAGGTACTGGTCTGGTTTTGAAAATAAAGGCAATTGATATCTGTTAGTTAGCTTTGCATCAGCATTTCCAAAAGAATATCCATTTTTACTTTTTTTATAACTTGGCCAAAAATATTCCAAGCTGAAACTTTATAAAAGTTTTTTTTTTTTTTTAAGTTATAGGATAGTGGAAAACGGGTCTGTTATTTCATTAAAAGAAACCTGATTCTGATACAGCTCAAAAATAAATTTTATAAAATGAGATTTTACAGTAGTTTTAAAGGATGTAATACAGTTGCTACTTTGGAGATAGAGTAATGAGTGAACATATTTACAGGGATTGACGGCTTTATGAAGTCCCATAATTTGCAGCCTTCCTGCACAGCTGCTTTGTCTGCAGCAGACAAATATCCTTCGAGAGAAGGATTCCACCCAGCTGAGAAATCATCACTCCTTTCCTGCACGCAGGCTGCGTCTGCTGTAACAGAGAAGCCACTGACAAACGGGGCAAACTGGCACACTCCGCTCCCCTTGAAGCTGGACTTGGATGACAGAGTTCATCTCTCTCAAGGTAGAAGACATTAATCAAGACAGCAGGATTAGCTGGGAATCATTTTGTTAATGCAGCTTTCCACCTTTGCAAGTTCCCATGGCACTCCTTCCCAAGGCAGACAAGCTCACAGAGAAGAGATGGGTCTGATCCTAGAATTCTAGGCAGAAACCCAAACAGAACTTTATTAATCAATCAAATTCTTTTTTCTTCTGGTAAAATTAGAAGCAAAAGGAACAGAGACAGAGAGAGATCATTATGGTTAATTCTCTTTTAAATATCCAGGCCAATTCAGATACAGTCATGGCAAGGACCATATTGAAACAATTTTTAAATAACCTTTCCCGCCCACTTCCACACAGCCTTATCACTGTTTTTCTGTGTAGGGAAACAAAAAACTCACACCAAGTCTTCAAGCGGGTGTACAGGGCTTGCAATGTGCTCCAACAGCAGCTCCCTTGAAMGCACTCTGCAAGTGAAGGGGTCTGGTTCACCTTTAAAGGTACAGCTTCATAGTTGTGTGCTCCACAGTTTTTAAAAAACATTTTAAAAACCACACTGCTGGCAAAAAAACACATGAAGTGAAATCGTCTCTTTAAAATGTATATTTAAACAGTTTCCTCACACAGTGGAGCCCATTGAGTATACAAATAGCTAGCTGTAAATAACTGGAGAGACTCAAAGCTGCAGAACAGATCAAATACTCAAAGGCAGAGGATAGTCAAAGCCAATGTTTCATTAGGTACATTTTGAAACTTTGGGGAGCCTGCAAGAACCATAACCAGCTTTGTAATTTCAATGGCCCAACGCAGTTGTTGACTTCTGGGGGTCCAGTCTGCTCTATAGCGAGAACACCTCCAAATACTTCTCCATATTAGCAAAAGCAGGACGAGACGGACACTGAACTGGCTGAATGACAGAGAGTGCAGAGATGGCTCTGGAGAGCAGCAAGAATGAGAAGTCTGTGTAACCTGCCACGTGAGAAAGGCCGAAGGGAGTTGGGAAGTTCAGCCTGGAGAAGAGCGGAAGGGAGTCAGCAGAACTCTCTAAAGATACAGAAAGGAAGGCAGGGACCAATTAATCTTGGTAAGCTACAAGGCCAGAAGGATGAGTAACAGGGTTTAAATTACACGAGTGTTACAATAATAAAAATGCTGCAAAACATACTCTGTTACAAGGAGTAAGAAGAGAAAGTGTTGTTAGGTCACCACACCGAAAGGCAAAGGACCTATCTTATTTTCTAGCTCTGCTGTAGATTTCCACCGTGTCTTCAGCTTTTCCATCATTGAAAGAGGTTGCTGCAGGATCAATGACATAATGTGGATGTGAGGCCCTAGCATGCAAGCTATAGCAAAAATATAGTGATAAAACTCATGTCACATCAATTTTACATCCATGTAACTCCAAATATATCAGTGTACATGAAAGCAAGATAACAGACAAAAAGCCTCATATTTTCCTTACAGTAAGGTCTTATATGAAAGGCAAGTCATTTGATAAACTGTTATTTGTGTACAGCCTATTCACAAGTCATTCCTAGAAAGGCAACGTCATCCAGGATTATTAGCTCATTTCTGGTTTTCTGATTTAGCAGCCAAAAGGACAGATGTTTAAGGAAAAGTTTAAATTAGGTTTAAAAAGTTTCATTTTTTCTTGATGAAAGAAAAGTATTTTGTTGGGTTCAATATGAAATGTTCCTTTTGGTCACTTGTAAGAAAAGCACATTAAGCAATAGGTAAACTCCCAGGCAAAGAAATGGAGTCAACTTTTTAAATCTAATAGCTCCTGCAGTGGAGAAGAAGTGGGTTCAATAGTCCCCTTTCCAGCAGCCATACCTGGAGAGTGTGCCAGGCTACAGTACACCAAGGCAAAGGAAGCTCTCAATTTATCTTCTTGGCACTGTTCCACTTTTTATGCTTATATTTAATTTTTTCTCAGTCAAGTCAGTTTTCTCACCAACCAGCGTCATGAGACATTTCCACTCGCCACCCTTTCTGGCTAAATGATGCTTCCCTGTCCCACGCAAAGAGCAGTGTCAGCAGAAAGGACTGCTGCAGAGCCCATCTGGAATTAGCAACAACTGCGTCAGAGCCGTGCCCCGAAGACAGGCAGGCCATAACCCTCTTAGGCAGACATGGAAATTGGACCTGGGTTTCTATTCAGCCTGGAAGAATGTCCTGGCTCTTGACTAAAAGGGAACAACTTCATCACCCCCTGTTCAGTCTGCTTTGCAAATCAAGCTTTCTTGCCCCCAAATACAGTTTTATTGAAATTATTCAACGAACTGGAACACCCAGCTGCAATTAGCTAATAGGATCAGTGCAGCCAGAGTCAGATTCAGGGACAGTAAATTTTATTGTCCAAAAATTGAATTCCATCAGCAAAAGTAGGGAATATCACAGTTTATTATCATTACAGAAGGTTATACACGCAACTTGGAGAAAAGGATTTCTTTAAAGAGGGTAATTAACCCTTGTATCAGCTCAGATAGGAGCATGGTAGAGCCTCAGTCACTTGCAGCCTTTAAGTCATGATTGCCTGTCTTTCTGAAATACAGGGTATAATTCAAACAGAAGGGCCCAATGCACGAATTATTAGATAAGGCTTGATGACTTGTGYTATGCAGAGGGTCAGACTACGTACTCGTGTTCCTTTAGGGTCTTAACATCCCCAACAGCAGATGATATGAAAGTCAAGAATAGGACTGTGACAACGACCAGCTTTATTCTTAGCATTGCATTTGCAGCATTAGATGTGTCACACTGAGGGCTACATATGAACAGGAACCTATTGGAAAAGCTGGCTCACCTTTTGTTTATGTATTGAATTACTTGAGGGTAAGTCTATGTGCGATTATTCATTTTACACTCTTCTCAGAGCTCCCACTTTTGATTTAAGTGACTTTAAAAGAGTTTGAACTTCATCAAAACAGAGCACTCGGAACTACAAATAAGAACATCTATGCACAACCTCACACTTAAATTACGACTTGAATTAAAACCTGTCTTGTCGTTCCACTCCCAGGGTGGATGCAAACAAAATCACTCAAGGCAACACGGAGACCTGAATGGTGTATGATTTAATTGCTAATCACCACTGACAGCCTGTTTGCTCAGTAAGCAGGCGACACAATGTACGAACTGCCAACAAGAAGTGAGTCAGTAATAAATTAATAAAGATATGGATTCTAGGATTTCAGCTGATTCCATTCATCCCACAGGGATGACAGAAAGAAGAATTTTCAAGCCTCTGAGGTTGTAACGGACCTAGTTACAACTGGGCTTAGTGGAAAAAGAACATGGGCCAAGTGCTCTGTGTTGTGATCCCAGACTGGGCTGGTYGTTACGAAATTGCATTCTCTGCTGCTCAGCTGGTGTTTCAGGGCATTGTTCATCCTGACTTTACTGGTAAGGTCTAGCTCAATTTGATTGCCCTGCAGTCACTTGATCCTATTTTACGGCCAATTTACGTTACCGGTCTGGTGCATGGCAGAGGCTGTCTTGGCCACTTCTAATGGTGGTATCCAGCGGAGAGCTGCTAGCCTAAAACTGACTCAGTAGAGAAGTTGGTTTTGCACGTGTGAGCCTGACTCATCTTTCAATTACTGAGAAAATAATTTTATCTGGGAAATAGCCTACACCATCAAGGCCTTTTCCAAAAAAAAAAAACTTTCTTCAGTGTCATTCCTAGAAAACCTTTCAAACACATGTTCAAAACCAAGATGGGTTATTCTCTTAAAAAATGAGTTTATAGCCTTGTATGAAGAGTTTGCTGGTTCAGGAACACGTATTTCTCAGGGGAGCTATCAGGGCGGATGAAGACATGATATGCCAGGCTGGGGGTTGTACCAAGACATGTCCTTTGGTGAGGTGTCTGAGGCCCTGCCAGCTGTGAGGGAGGGAGTTAGTCTAACTCAGGCTAATAATCACCTTGGACTGACCAAGCAGGGAAAATTTTACCTCCCTGGACTCTAACTCCGACCCTTCCCTCGCTCCAGCTGGAGTGAAGAACAGAGAAGCAGATGGCAGCTTGTGCTGTTCTTTAGTATCTGGGGATTTCCCAGGCCATGCTTCTGCTCCCCACTTAGCCCCACTCATTCCAAAGAACTAAATTTACTTCGAAGGAAATAGAAAATATAAAATAAAAGAAGTTTCTCTGGGGGGGAAAAAAGGGATTAATGAAACCATTGCTTCTGTGGTGTGACTGCTTGATCTTGTGCAATATCGATGAACAGCCCTTTGTGAACTAGTATAAAGAACCAGCACTGTCATGTTATCAAGATAAAAYTATTCAGGTGTGAATTTACCATTCCTTTAAGATTAAAAAAAAAAAAAAACACTGACAACAACTTCTGAACACATTCTATTCTTCTTCCCTCCTCAGAACTCTGGTAGAAAAACAGTTTATTGATCTCTACTAAGAAATCAAATGTTGTTGTAACTCCAAAGGGTGTCCAGTTACAGAGAAAATCTGTGGTAATCGGAAGCTTCACACAGACCTTGGGTGACCCTATTCATTCCGGAACAGAAAATAGTTTTTGTCTAACTTCGAAAGAAACCAGACAAACCCTGCAAGGTTACTTATAATCCTGACACCATTCTCAGGATTGCCATATGCTGGGAACATGCCTTCTTGCCTATCTACAGTATATATCTGAAGGACTTTGTTACAGCTCTGATATTTGGCATATCTTAAGCCTATTTAGAACATCAACACCATCAATCACTTGGTATGGGGCCGAGCAGCTGGATGAACCTTGGCTA
This sequence comes from Apteryx rowi, assembly GCF_003343035.1. Classification (NCBI taxonomy): domain Eukaryota; kingdom Metazoa; phylum Chordata; class Aves; order Apterygiformes; family Apterygidae; genus Apteryx; species Apteryx rowi. The sequence continues at coordinate 548,718 of NW_020449930.1, forward strand.
TCATGCAAAGGCTATTTGTCATCTGGGCAAGTCTGTTTGGCGTATAACACTCCAGTCCCAGAACAATTTTCCCTCTCAAAAAATATTCTCTTTGATTCAGGAAACACGTGATTAATAATGAACAAGGGCTTAAAGATGGAGGTCAAGGCTGAAGTCTTAACCAAACAAGTGCATTGCTTACTAATGTTTGCCTCAGCCTTCAAATATTCCCTTGAAGAGCACTCTCAGTGGAGAAACACAAGACTGTTCTTAAATAACACAAGATTCAAGAGACTTGAATAGCCATGGCTGCAACAGAGGCTTTTCTCAATGGTGAGGTGTTTTTCTTGTAAATCTGTAGCTGGACAACAAATCTCTAACAGTAACCTACATTTTAGATGAACTGTGAGCACTTTAAATTCCCATTCTCTGTTACACAAGCAATAGTCAGCACATCTGACATTTAGGCAATTAGCTTTCTCTTTAAAATAAGAAATATTAGCTGAAGTATCTTAACCATCTGTGCGAGACAACATAAGAGCAAGAGAGTTTACATAAACAGTCTCAGCACACTTAACAAGCATGTAGCTGATGATTTATTTTTTTTAAGTCTCAACAGTAGAGACTACTGGGTACAAGCAAGTACTTCATCATTTGTGTCTCTCTGCTGTTAATGAAAGACTAGTAATTAGTGGGTGACTAAACTTCAAAAGTACATGTTACTTCAATGCATGGGGTTGTAAAAGACACAGATTCTCCCCCACCATCTGCAGAGCCAGAAGGAAGAGGGAGGAGAAAAATATTTTGAAAGTTTGCCTTATCAATTAGAGTATTTTGTTCGTACCTTTAACCCCCTTTCTTAGGCTCTCTTCATCACTTATCTCCCCCCATCTTCTCCTTATTTGTTAGTTGTCTAATCTTGTTTAGAGTGTAAATAGGCAGGGAAGTTATGAGTCACTGTATTATAAACAGACTATAACATAAAGCAGTATAATCTAACATCTGACTTGCGATGAGGTTTGCTGGGTACTAAGCATATGCAATGCTTTTAGTTACAGGGACAACCCTGTTAAGCAATGACAATGCATATAAACCCCAAATTTGTTAGCACTCTTTGTTACTAAAGCAGGGTGAGTGACCTTGTCATATTTAAGAGCTTTGAGCAGACGCAGCAGTGTAGATCCTGAGGGCAAGAGAAGAATTTCCACGAGTGATGTAATAATATACCCTGCTAATTAACCCCGCTTCCACTTCCAGCGGCTGCAGCGACTGCATACTTGAGCCAGCAAACTCGAGATACTCTGAACCCATGCGGCCAGGATTTGTACAAACAAAAACCACAACGAAAGTCACAGCTTGTCTGCCTCATCCCCAAACAAGTGCAGCATTCAGAGGGGAGCGTGGCTCCAGCCCAGCCGTGGTCACGCTATCATGGACACCGCCACCTCCGTCTCTCCGTGCCGCTACAGCAGCAGTGGCAGCAGCAGCCCCAAAGGCTACAATGGCAAGAAGCAACTCAAGGATATGGCAAAAGATGCACATTTTTAACAGCTTTTCAAATGGAGCTGAAAACCCTAGGGACTGAGGGGTGAAATATCTTGTTTACAGTTAAATTCCTGATTCATGTAACTAAGCAACACAGCACTATGGCTCCAGGAGAATGGAAGCAAAGTTAATTTTTTAACAATGCCACGTTACCTTTGCACATCTTGTTCCAATTCTCCCTCAGGGTCTTACATGAATGAATCAGAAAATTGCTCCCTTATGTTAGGCCTGTGTCTGCACCTGCATTAAATTCATGTCAGAGAGGGGTAGAGGAGGCAAATGTTGGGAAGACCAGTAGGATGATATATCCGGATTTCAACTCCCAGTCTATCCAGCAGAACAATTGCCTTTAATAGCTTTTTGAGGCACTACAAGGAATGAGCCTAGCATCAGTGGTGGTCCCTTCAGATAAAAAAGAATAAAAACAATTTGGGGTCTTGTTTAATTTAATGCCTGTCTCCCATACAGCTGGTCATCCTCTGCAAACAGTCAGAGATGCAGAGTCCATATAGATGGGAATTAATTACTCACGCTTACCACGTTTCTGTAAATAAAACTACTTTCTTCCACCAGGCTAATATTTTCAATGGTTCAGAACTGGAGTTTCAAGTTGTTGAATCTGGGGCCTGCGGGTGTTTCAGAGCCGAATTCCTGGCTTGATGCCCACAGCTCTGGTCTGGCTTTGAGCCAGATCCGAAGCTGAAAGGGCCTGTTTTCTGGTTCTGGTTTTGGATGTCACTTGCATGATTTTGGCACAGTCAAATCAGAACCYAAGTGCAGCCTTGAACACAAGCATTAGACTAAACCTAATCTGAAGCTTCAGCCCGCTTCACATTATTCTTGCTGCTTAATTCCAGCTGTTAAACTTCTCCCCCCACTACCGAGCCAGAGAGTGTTTTGTTGACAAATTTGCCATGCATTTCAAGGAAAGCAGGATCTGGCCCAGGCTTTGGGGTTATATATATTTTTTCCATTTCAGGAAATGGAAGTGCTGGCAAAAATATTCTCCGTTGTTTAGGATAAGAGAGTGTTTGGACATATCCAGTTTTAAGCGGTCTGCTTAGTCTGATACTCTTGATATATGAGACAGCAAAGAAATATGTCTAGAAGTCTTGGAATGAGGCATCTTTTTTATAAGATGAGTGAAATACACACGAGGATGAAATATTACTTGCATATTACCACCAAAGCTGGTTAAAATTCACTCAATTGACTCCAGATGTGGGTTTCTTCAGTAATTTCAAAGTTAGCACTACTGTAACTAGGTGTGAGGCCAAGGCAAACTACTCTAGTGCTTTATAGCACTTGGAAGTTACAGTAGTCAAATCAAAATATGTTACAAGAGAATCAGTTTCTTTAAGCTTAGCAGCAGGAAGGATTTAATACACTGAATACAGCCAACCCATCTTCATTTGAAAGAACATAAAATAAATCTTTACCACATTTGTGACTTATTATTTGCATAAAGGACCCAGTTCAAGAAGCAGATCCCCGGAATTACTCATGCAATCAGGGCCATGCAACTCCACAGTACTTTTAATTTATTTTATTTCCATGAGATTACTACTATGCTTAAGGTGCGCATGCACCTCTGTGCTTTGCTGATGCAGGGTCAGTAGTCTGAATACTCTAAGCTGCTTTTTAGTATTTATTAAATGTGTAATGGACATTATTAATTCTACTTTTTTCCTCTTTTCCTCTCCTAATTCTTCTTTGCAATTAGGAATTCTGTGTAAATCAGTGAATGGCACTATGCATTTTAACACTGTCTTTTAGCATYTTATCTATTAACTAACCACTTATATTTCCACTGGCATGGAACATTTCAGTTACTGCCTTCATTTATCATTTCATTCCTGAGGGGTGCGAGTGACACTATAACGAAAGGCGGTCACTCTCCTGAGCTCTTTCCTAACCGACAACCGATATCATCCTGGCTCCTCTGAGCTGCCTGCCACTTGCCCGGCCCTGCTCACCGCAGTGCAGAGAGGCTCTCCCTGAAGGGCAGAGTGGGCTGCCCTTTTGCAGTGCTCAGGGAAGAGGGCAGTCCCATGGTTACAGATATTCAAACCCAGCCTCTACCCACAGAGCCCTCTATGCTGCCGAAACTACTGTACTTCCTCAGCAGCTCCAGCCTGGTCTGCCTTTTCCACTGTGAGTCCTGTAAGATCTTCTCCTTAAAGCCCCGGCTCCAGGAGCAAGGAGTTTGCCACTTTTCATGGACTTGCTTTAGTTTGTGGACTTTTTTAAATTGTTCATTTTAACTACAGAGAAGCCTTTGGAAATATGAYCCAAGTGCATCCTAAAAAATGAGAATTTGGAAGATAAAATGATTTATTTTAAAAATAATAACCTTGCTCTCTGTAAACCAGTCTCCTGATTTTTGAACATATAATGTTGGCAATATTGCAGCCATGTTATGCTGGAATGACAGACATGCTCCACTTCCACCAGCAATACAACTTTCCCTGGCTGCAAAGGAAAAGTAAGATTGGCCACAAAATTGCAAGGCAACCTAAGTGTTTAAGACTTTCCCTAAACCACTCAAAACCAGCTCCTTTCTGCCTGACGTTTCCAGTGTGGGCATATTGCAAGAGGATAATTTTAATATATAATTTAAGGTGGTCAGGTAAGTCTGTTTTAATATTTTTCATACAGTAACCATTTGGAAAGAAAAACAGAGGACTGACTTTCTGTTGAAACAGATTTATCAGAAATCTGCATTAATATGTGTTGGTGATATAAGGACATATTCTCAGCTGGTAAAAATCCACACATGGCAGGGGAGCTTTGCCAAGTTACAATAGAGCTTATGCAAATTTTCTCCAATGACTTTAGAATTCTGTAGTAAAACATCACTTTGTTAAAGTTTAGAAGAAACTTGAACAGCAGAGAAAAGAAAAAAGTGACAATAAAACAGGATAAAACATCTTACACTTAAGAACCCCTGGCATGCTACACAGTACTATTTGATTAAGTGAAGTTGTAATACAAAGACAAGGATTAATCACACAAAAGAGTAACATAATTAATTGCAAAAGCTAAGGGAGAATTTCAAGAAAGAATGCGTCCTTTCATTTAGCTTACAAAAATACAATTAGTAATTATTACTGATTTCCTGGAGAAAGTCCAGAGCAGTATTAAAAATATCTCGAGTCACAAAGAAGTTCATTGGTCCTCAGGGACAGACGTGCTTGGCTGCGTGAAGCTTATATTTGTTCAGCAAACTTCTTTTTTTAAAAAATGATCTGTGCTGAGTTACACATCAGGACACCCATGACTGGGTCTATGCCAGGACTGGGGAACTCTTATTTTTAAATGCCCATTATCTATTTTAAATAAAAATAAAATTGAATTTCTGCCTGAATATTTTGTAACAGCTGCTGTTAAAAGTAATATTTAAAGATCTTCATAATTCAGAAAAATTGTTACAAGCAATCAGAAAAACCTCATCCATTTAAAAAATAAATACATTATAAAGGCATCATGACAGATCAATTTTGTCTAAATTATTTTAGCTTGTGTGAGGGAAATCAATGCATTTCAGAGGAACAGTATCCTTTAAAAATGTCTCCATCTGGGATGATCTGATCGGCCCTCACATTTGCTCCAGGCTGCGTACACATAAACACTGACCAGTCACAGGCAACAAATCAAAACTTGTAGCTAGTGTTACCCATTTAGAGGATAAACACAGACACAGAATCACTGCAGATCCAAATCCCTTGCTGTCTTTTTTTCAGCTCCCCCCAAAGCATTCAGCTTTGTATCACTCACTTGCACTCACTTACAACCTTCACTGCCACAGGCTCTGCTTGACAGTCCCTGGATTTAATGGAAGGTTTCCAGTTGACTTCAGTAGGGATCGAATCAAACCCTATTGACATGTGCTTCCTGAGTCTGGTCAGCAAAATTCCTAGCCTCTCATCTCAGATTTATGTAAAGAGCTTGTGATAAGAAACTATCATGTATGGAAATTACTGGGCAAAAGTCAATTTATGTCAACTGAGACAGGACCAGGGAGTTTTCAAGTGCATGCAGTATGCCTACAATATTACACTGGTGCAAAGAGATACAATTCAGAAAAATAAGAAGAGAGCACRGGTATGCCTAGATTGCAGTGAAATATATTTGCTTGTCCCTACACTCAGGCCACGCTGCATATTCAGGTTACCTTCCAGGCTTGCTTCTTACACTAGCTACCTTCAAAGGCATTCCCAGACAATCCTTTTTCTAGTGTTACATCTCCATTATGTGAAAAGGGATATGGCAAAAGCCCTTCTTTGTGCCAAACCTGATCCTAAATTCCCACCGAAGCTTGGCTTATTGGTTAGGCAGATCCAGACTGTGGCGTACATCCACCCTGCGTTGTGGCACTGACTGAAAGCTGCCTGTGCTTGAGGGGTCCTTGGTGGGAGCAGAGGTGGCTCAGCTGGACACACATTGTCCCCTCCTGCGCAGCCCCGTGGAAGAGACTTGGGTGCAAAAGGGGAGTGGACAAGTGCTTTTGGGGGCCATTCCAAGATGACAGAAATCTGAGCAAGCCTAAGGTTGTTCTACCCTTCCTTTGGGATAAAAATGGCACAGAACAAGCCCCAAAATCTGGCAGCCACAAGCACCCCCATATGCACCTTCCCCACTCAGCTGAATCCAGCTTAGTTTTACTCTAAATGCTTCAGTTACATTATGATACTTCACGGTAACCGAGCATTTCAGTTTGCTTGCTCTCTATGGTGCCATTGAATCCATGAGCATCTTCTGTAGTGCATGAAAGCAAAGATAACCCATTTTATTTTAAGTTGCAAAGCAACAACATATATTTTGCATTCCAGGTACTAATGGGACCAAAACTATCTCTAGAAGGACATCAATCTGGAACAGCAGAACTGGTGTATTTTCAGGTGAAGAACAGATACAGTATTTATTAAAAAGACTTCTTGGTAAATGCTCATGTGAAGTGGCACCAATGAAAATACAAGCTCTCTAGCAGTGAACTGCTTCATATTGAAATCGTCAGAGAGATTCCTATATATTACAGAGAGATGGACTACATAAACTAATAGGTCTTTTCCATCTCAGATTTTTATGACTATGATTCATGCTAATTGCTGGTGGGAAATCATTTAGCGTCAGTAATAAAGGTGACACATTCATTTCTTTTTAGTCACTGCACATATATTGTATTTGAGGTGAAAGAAAGAGTTTATTTCTCCTTTCCTTTCCCCCAGAAGCATATTTGGATTTCATGCATAAATAGTCTTTCTTCCCTTAATCTGATTCACATGACATATGCATTTGCATAAAGCTTCTTCTTGGGAAAACCATTCAGACCTATATCTAGAGACAGAAGACATGTCGCAAAATTATGTCCTGCTTTACAAGACAGCTTTTTTTCTGATGCATTATTTGTATCCTATGCTAATTTATTATAATGGTTATTAAGAGCACCAGGCCTTGCCTTTCAGCTTCCCACATTTCCCCAGGCATACCTTAACATTCCTCTCTTTTCAGCTCTGCTCATCTTCTGTCAGGAAGTAGAGAACAATTAATATATAGCGCAGATAAAAATGTTCATGCCAGCCCACTCATTATTTGTTGTGGCTACAGCTCCCATGTGCCTTGTTCTTTCTAGACACCTTACCTGGAATTGCCCCAGCAAAATGTGAATGGTAACATAATGTAAAGCTGCTCACTTTTAACCATACTACCTGTGACTGGACAGAAGAACAATACTAAAATTTAGCCTAAAATTCAACAAATTCAACAAATGGGACAAATAAAGCTCAGATTCAAACCTGGAACTTAAAATCTTTCAATCTGTTTTTCAGAGTTATTCACCATTTGGAAGAGGATGAGAAGGGTAGTTATGATAGCAACAGACCTCACTAGACTTCTGTCATCTTGGGCTAAAATCTTATCCCTAATAGCTCCATTCATGAGAATTTGTGCTCTCTCCAAACTAGGACTGAAGAACAGACCCCTTTTTCAATTCGAATTCATCCAGTTCCTTAACCAAGAAGGAAGGTTTCAAACTCCCATCCTACTTCCTTCCTAAATTCCATATGCAAAAGCTTCACACTCTAAAGCTTTGAGTTATTATTCTTAAGCCAACAGAGTTACACTGGCATAAAACTAAGCAGTGACTCCACCCCAGGCCTCCACTTTGTCCCATTTCTAGTTCTTGCACATGGATTCATGGTATTAGCCTTCTAAACTCTGACAAAATCTAGTGTATGAGATAACTCATTTTTGCAGCTACGTAACTAAAGAGAGAGAATCTTAGTCCTGAAAAAGCCTAGGATTCATAAGATAGCAGCAAATCTAGACATATTTTATGGCTTTTAATAAACAATAAAATTGTACTCAACATTTTTATGAAACTAAGTTTCTTTTGTCCCAAAATTAAAGTTTGAATGAAGTCAGTATCAACATTTTTCTCTTGAGACAGTAGTTTATGTTTTAGAAAGCCACAATCTCTATAAGCTTCACTAAAATGTTACTTTTCCATAGAGTCACAATGTCTCAAATTGATTCAATATTTACCATCATAACTGAACTATTAAGTGCCTCCTCAGGAGAGAGAAGGATAGATAGATGTTATATCAACATTAAGGCAAGAGTTAGAACAAGAATAGATTAGCATTCATTCAATACAGTGCTAGAATCGTGTCAAGGGGTTTTGGTGACACCATAAACCACAAAAGCACAAGTCTATTAGTCTCTCCTATGGGAAGATTTTGAATTTGCAGGCAGCTGAAGTGGCTCTCAGTGAACCAAAACAGTGATAAACATAGCAATACATCACTATGTGCATGTTTAGATACCTACATAAAATATAGGTATGCTGACAATTTCAAAGCTATCAGGAGGATGCAGGTAAGTACCTTCCACTGAAATGAATGAAGGTAAAATTCTAAATCCAACAGTCTATATTTTAAAATCACAGCTGTTTTCAYGTCATATATCACATGGACAATTATTCCGCCGAGATAATTCATAAGAGTAATGGTTTTCAAAATAGTGCCCAAATTTTCAAAATGCAGCAGCAGTCCTTAATTATCAGGCTTATTTTATGTGCATGCAAACTAAAGAAGGTGAAGGTTAAATATTATGTTTAAAATAATTCAGTAATCGTGAGATGAATCCTTTAAAAAAAGACAAAAATGATTTAGTGGGAGGCAAGCATTCTTCCTCTGCTGTTCAATGCAACCTTTGCATTCTAATTATTCCATGTTGAGTAATTTATTACAAAAAGGAGAAAGTAGTATGTATGTGTAGTGACAATCACTTCTTAAGGAAAGGAGAAGGTAAATCAGAGAATTCACCCATTAGGAAAAAAAAAAACATTGAAGGTTTCTGATTCAGAATCATTTTGGTACCCAACACACTGAAACCCTGAGATATATCTTCCCAGCTGATGGAGATAATCTTTCATACAAAGACTTTGGGATTGTTTCTTGGATCTGTACAGCTGTCATTACCACAAAGAAAGGAAATGCTTGGATAGACCTAACCCACCATGTGTAATCAAATTATTGTACCCAACAGAGACACTCAGACACACATACATCTTCTGAAATAGCAAGTGCCCACAACCATCATGATACTGCTGGCTGCCTTATACCCCAGGTATCTTGCATTCTTTGCTGAAACTGGGGGTTCATTCAAAGCCTACAGGGTATTCATGTTACGTACTAGCATAAACAGTGTCCGTAGGACTCCTGAGATTCTTTCTCAATAGGAATTCTCTCTTTACATGTCATCAGAATCCTGTTTTCACCCTCTCCAAGTCCCAAAGGGAAATTAAATGAAGGTGAGAGGGGAGAAATTCACCAAAAAGGAGACAGCTCCACACCAGCACACCTCAAATTCATTCTTTTGTATCCCCTGCAGTGAATCATGTACACAGCTCTTAGGTATAAAGAGCTCTTTTATAATGAGCAAGCAGCTTTCCTGGGGGAGCAGTGACTGCTTGAAGACTCAGATTGGATTACATAGCACCCGCTCGAGTTTCTCTCTTGTTGTTGTTGGTACAGTCTGCACAGTCAAAGAAGAAGATGTACAGGAGGGAGAAAGTGCCAATGAAAGAAAGGGCTACTGGAACTCATCTTTTTTTCTTCTACAAGCTGGATATGTAAAATGTCTGCACAACATCCATTTAAGGAATGTGTGTGTTCCTAGACCATCTACATGCATGCTCCCCATGGAGAGACACCATATCCTGTGGCTGGGGGACAGCTAGGACATGGTGACAACACCAGGTTATCCCTAAGCTTTTGTTTTGCCACAGTATATTCCTCTCTAGCATTTGTTCATCATTTATTACCAAATACTGGGGGAAAAAATAGATACTGGTTCTCAATTTAAGTATTCAAACTAGCAGTCATCCCATTTAGAGACTGCAAGTGTACCGAGGCCTGCAGAGCAGAAAGTCTCAGGGTCTTAGAGATGGGGGTGGGCAAGGACGAATACCGGCTGATGAATGGAGAGAGCCACTTTGTTCTCTGCACACGTCTGACAGCATCACTGCAGTTCTCCACACAAAAATGGAAAGGATGGCAAATTTCCCACTGTAGAAATGCTCTCCTGCCTCCTGACATAGTGTGGCTAACAAGTGCAAACTGCAGCAATGATAGAAACACAGATCTCCCACTGCCCAAGTGGCTTCCTCATTCTGCCTTCAAATCCATAGGAAAACACTCAAGACAGTGCTTTTTTCCTGTCCAGCACACAAGGTTAGTTTGAGACTCATTTTGCAGGATGATTTGAACTAGGGACCAAATGAACAGTGCTCACTATTGCGAGACTTGCTTGTTTTTTGCTGAAGAGATGGAAGGGAAGAATATCTTGAATTGGACAGCTGACAGAAAAAATATGACAGTGAGATCAAAAGAAAAAAAAACAGCAACAAAAAACCCCTTTGTGGGTAAGCCTCTGTAGTCATAGGTATAAATTGACAGCAATAGCCACCAGCTGCAAATCTTAATGACTGCTGTCCTCACAAGGACAGATCTGCCAAACCAGAAGAGCGCTATCTGTTGCGAATGCTCATGCTCTAGGAGTGCACTGAGGACAGTTCAGTTTGGTGTGCTTGTTCCTAGAGACCTTCCTCTGTGTTCTGGCGGTCCATATCAATCAAAAATCGCGTAAATCCGTGTTAGTGACCAGACAAGGTTAGGACTCAGATTTCCAAGGTGATGAATGTCTGCTTTTTTCTGCTGAGATCAGTAACAGCTGAAGAAATCCTACAACATTTTTTATGAGCCTCTTAGAGCTTAGAAAATGGTATTAGCTATTATCATAGTTAATAGTGCTTGATGTGGAAATATAAACTTGGGAAAACAAGTACTAAAACATTTGTGTAAATGTAACTCCTGACATTTATATTTATTAATTTGCCTTTCAGCAGTTTTCCATATTAGAAAAAGAGATTGATTACTCTGAATGTGGAAAATATCACGTTGTCACTAATATATTTTATTTGATTACAAAAGCAATATAAAAAGGTTTTTAATATAATTCTTGTGCACAATTCAGTATGCAAGAATTTTTTTTGCAAATCTAACACAGTTGACAAGAAACAGATATGTTGAAAGACATCAATAAATGTTCTGATTAAGAGTTTGAGATGCTCACTTTAAAAATCTGGAGCAAAGGATGACTATTCTAATTACCTGAGACATGTGAAGTCAATTGTCCTTAATACTTTAAGAATGACAGATTACAAATGAATAGATATTAGGGCTTTCTGCTCTGTTGCTTACTGAAGAATCTGTTGAAGGACAAGTACTTGGATATGTCACCTTGTGTCTGGGGAGGGGGGGAGCAAAGAAGAATGAAAGGATGATGATGGGAAAAGTGAGATTATCTCAGTGTTGCATTCTTTCCTAAATCCAAAATGGGAACTGATTCTCCCAGAGAAAACAATGCTTTGTGTTTTTCAATTAGAAATACTTAAAGGTGTATGCAGCTAAGCTCCAAGTGTTAGGCTCACCTCACAATTCTGAGTAGTTCTCAGGAAATGCACAGACCATTTTTCCATATATAAGAAAGGAATTAATTCTCTTTAGTGCTGGAATGATGTGGACTTCTGACCAAAATACTTGTTTCTTTCAAGAGCAAAGGCTCAAAACAACAGCTAAACTTCTAATGATGCTAATACAAATCTTCAGCTAAATAAAGATTTGGTCTTTGTTCTGAGCAAGTCTGTGAGCAGCTTTGCCTTCGAATAGAAAAGGCACACCTGGGATCCAAGCCTGCTCCTTTACAGGTCAGGAAGAGTACAGATTGAGGTTAGTGAGTGTGATATTTCCTTTAAGTGATGATTTTTAGATGGAAACAGACTGTGAGTAGGAATTCTGAAGATGCAATACTTATGCTTTTATTCCTTTTCCCAGAAATAGAATATGAGGCCAGAGGTAGCACAATCATTTAGTTTTTATCTCCTGCATAAAACAAGCCATAAATCACTGCTTCCAGCATGTAAGCCCATTAGGGGTTTTGGGATCCTGTGCATAGCTACATAAGGCAAGGAAAACTCAGCAGAAGGTCACATTGAAAACACAGCAAGTGCTGTGCTCCGTGATATCTTCCCAGGACAGCTATGACAAACAGCAGCAGTGGGTATCTCTGCCAGGTTTGTACTGTGACCACATCGCCTGGCAGAGGGCGTCCCAGTGATGGTGGCCAGTGTGGACCCAGAACGATGCACAGCTCGCTCTTCACTCTGATATTACCACCCTGTGTGCAGCGCTCACCCATTAGCACCCTCAGCAACATACAGAAGGGGATGTTGGTCCAGCAGAGCCCAGCTGGAAATTGGTGTATGGTCTCCTGGTGACCGATACTCATATGTTAATGCCTACCTGCCACTCTTGACATAAACCTCATTGAAACTGGTGACCTCGCCATGGAGGTATTTATGACATGTTTATTACCCAGTATCTGAACACCTGGAGGTGAAAAGGCCCCTGTATTCTATTACCAATCCTCTGATTTGTGCTGTTCCACTAATTACTTTTTATTCTCATTTATTATAAATAACATGGCTATTTCTCTGTCCCCTCTCTCCCTTTCATCATAATTGATATGGGACAAAAGAAAGCTGGTAAATCACTGATAGCAATTATAAATCCAATTGCAGATCTTTCAACATCTTGGTCCTCTAAATACAAGGGATATCTACCCTGCCTGGGTTTTAGCAGCACAACCTCCCTTGTAGATACAAAGTGACAGTTAAATAGAGAGCTTGTTCTTCTGTGGCTTTTCCAGAATTTAACCCCAAATGAACTCCAGTTAATGTATCTGTGTTGCTATCTCCTACAAGTATCCTCACTGCACACAAGACAGGCTATAAAAGTGCTTGTGTTTTGGGGTTTTTTTTGTTTCTGTTTTTTTCAGAAAGACTGTTCCCTTCAGAGTAGACAAAGTTAAAAAAAAAAAAGAGGCACACACTCAAAAGTCTCAGAATTTGAACTCCTTATTCTTTCCCCTGTGACAGGCTTAGAAAAAACTGTGGGTAGCAGCAGAGTCCAAAAATCATTTTCAAATTTTAAATAAGGATACTTGCTCATCAAACTGTTTGGGAGAGTCACGGGACCTGACAATCCTGCTTGCTGAGGAACACAGTTTCTCAAAAATGTACCTCCCTGCCAGTAGAGAACCACAGCTTGGTTATAGCTGTCATGCCCTAGAAAAATTAATCTGCTCTGGAGAGAGAAAATACTTTTAAAAAGTATTCAGGAAAACAGGACCCAATATTATTTGATTACATTCTTCTCAAAATGCCCAAGATAAGAGAGAAAGGTGGAATTTCAAGGTGACAGAACAGTACCCGTTTGACAGGACCAGAAAATAAATTTAAGGGAGTCCAGTAAACCACTTATTTATAACATGAAATGAGTGAAGAGGCTAGAAATYGAACCGGAAAACTGTCTTCTCATCCTCTCACCTTACTCCCTACTTGAGAACAATCATACAAATAATTCTATGCAATTTGGCACCATGGCCTATTCTCCTGTTAAGCTCCTTAATGCATTTCATATCTTCTAGTTACTGTTAAAAAGCTTAATTAGGCAAACAACTACACGATTCATGCACATCTAGGACAGAAAATATTTTAGTGAACTATTACAATTTTTACTCTACATTCTTATGGTCAAAACCACAGGGAGACAGGACATATTTACCTATATAACAACATGAATCTTTCCAATTTTTCCCCAAGGGTAAGAATAAGGTTTAATTAGGATTAGACCCTTAATTAAATGTAAAGATTTCTATATTACTTATGTCCAGGTCTGACAAACTTGTTTGTACTTCAAGGACTCTGTGAAAAAATAGTTCTAACACAACTGAGACAACTTACACTAACAAGCTGAGCATATGCAAAACAAGGTTATTTCCTCCCACAAAAACCTTCAGAATGTAGTTTATAGGAAAGAAAACTCCCAGCACAAAACAGCTTGAAGATGTTCCAAAACACCTTTGCTCCCAAAAGTGCTAAAGAAAGAGAAATACAATAGAAAGACTATTGCAAGAGAGAAGAAAATCCAGCTAACTCAAACCATAGACATTTTCTTGTCTGATAAGTCCAGGGCCAGGTGGCTGGAATAAAACATTTGTGTTTATCTGTTGGAAGATCAGTGCTGATTCATTCTCATTACACTGCAGCAAGCTCACCTGTGAGGCTTTATAGATGCCTTGGGGGAAAAAGCTCAGCAGGGGTTAACTTCTTGTTGAGGGGGAAGAAAGGAGAGGTGAGATTTGGGTTTTAATTGGCGTAAGGGGAAATCCCCTCTCTTTTACATATGCAGTTCAGAGAAAAACACAGGTAATAACAATAATAATAAAAAGTCTTAGGACAGAGTTGTGCTAAGTGCAATTCTCTAAGTATTTCCAGGTCAGCTTGGAGGTGGGGAAAGGGCGTTATCATTATAAAAGCTTCCCCTGAGGTTCAGTAGGGAGCTCAGTTGTGAGAAGACTTGTAGGAAGTTTTAGCATGTGTGAAATCTGTGAGTTTATTGCTTGAATTAACTCTGAGCTGAGGAATAAAGTATACTTAATGTACTTTTAAGGCACTGTTTTACCTCCCCATTTGTTTCTATGAAAGGATACATCTCAAGTTGATCTATTCAGAATATTTGTCCCTCTGGGTTTTACCTTAATTTGCTTGGTTGATCCAGAACTAAGAAACTTGTATATTTAGTCCCAGAAGTCATTCTTTCACTGTGAACCATTGTTGTTTCTCTCTTGCTTTTCATTTTAAAGACTCTGGCTTGCAAGACTGCAGCTCTCAGGTGCTAGAACCTAAAATGCCAGCGCTTCTCTTCAGAGTAACTGGAAACATAAAAGAAATCACTTAAAAAAAAAAAAAGAAAAAGAAAAAAAAAAAGCCAGAATGGGCTTTAGCCCATTTTGCAGGTGATGGGGAATAAAACACCAGGCTGTTTAAAAGCAAAAACAACAAACCCCTCCAACTTTTGCATATGTCTGCAAGGCATTTTATTTTGAACAAAACCCTCTAAAGTTATTTCAAAAGTATTTGCTTGTATGGGCAAGGCCTTCCTGGAGGAGTGAGTGGTGAGTGCATTTGTGTGTTGCCCTCTGTCGGGTTACCAGATCTGCTCTGATCAGCCTCCTTGGCCGCTTGCTGCCAAAGGCAGCAAACTCAAGTATTAGAGCAGCAGGAGCCAGTGCCAGCCTTAACCTATTTTATATTAGACAGGAAGACTTTTCCCTGCCCTCCCCCATTAGTTTCTTCACTTGCCAATAAAATACTGGAAGCATTATATTGCTCTTTCTTGCCAATTTGAACAGGAAACACTTACTGCTGGCAAATAATAATGTTTTGTGTTTGTGAATTTGCTTTTTTGCTGCACCTAGCTCCTTGCTAGGATAGGCAGCTGCCTACTTTGTGTACCCTTAAAGCTGGCCCTGGCAAATGCTGTGTTGTATTCCCACTGAGACTATGAGGTTTACAGAATAACAGGGCTGCATTAATGTGACAAATGGAAAGGCCAGAGATAGGCCAAAATTACTCTGACATTTAAAAAATCCAGTATCTTTTGCTTTACACTTTCACTTAGTGCTGGAGTTCAGAAATATTTAAAAGTAAGCTTTACAGATTCTTGTTAAACCTAACTATTTCATACTGTATAATTAATTGTGCCTTGCTCTTTCAATCCTCTCAAAATGAAATTAATAAAATTGTGAGAAGCTTTGACTTTTACAAAGACGTGTAGCTTAAAAATTGTTGAGAAATATCGATTCAATGAATGAATCAAGAGCAACATAATAAACATTCTACCTAGGGAGAAATGAGAAGGAGTAATACAATGCTTCTAATATTTTATTGGGGAGTGAAGAAACTAATGGGGGAAGGCAGGGAAAAGTTTTCCTAAATGTGCCCATTTCTTCTATTTTTTGTCAGCTGAAGTCTCTAAATTCCCACACCTCAGTACATCTCTCAAGGTGAGTAATTTGAAGTAGGAGACTGTGGATGTACAGTACTGTAACACAGAAATGCTCTGACTCCACAACACTCATTTCTTTTTATCTACATTATAGCTGCATATAGCTGCACACTACTGAAAGAAATACCCAATTTTTCCTTCCATCCCATTTAATATCCATGGTCTATTGAAGATGAAAAACTGGGGGGTAGTGTTATTTGTTCTTCATCCATTTATTTGTTTCACAGAAAGGGACAAGTAGCTGTCTTGATTTTATTATACCACAATTCAAAAAGGAAGTGCTAATGTTCTTTTCCTTACTGCTTTTCTGGAGCCTGTGCTACCCTGAGCCACGCRGCTGCTGTGCCAAGAAGGAGCGCAAGCAGCAGGTTAAAACTGCTTCCCCACGCAGATCCTACTGGTGGCCTCTGCTTCTTTCATTTGGGGGGTTTTCTTTCTCTGGAGGCATGTGCCATCCAGTCAGTAACTGAAACAAAGTTCATTACTGCAATGAAAGCTCAAAACCAGTGTGAAATTTGATGGTCAGAGGGGCATTTAYTCCTCAGAGCTGGTCGTAACAACCTTATCACACAGTATGCAGATTGAATAGTATAATCTCAGTTTAAATGCTTAGCCTCTGGCTTTCTTATCCCCTGACAAAACAAACAAGCAAATAAAAATAAAGAAGCCTGAAGTTTCTGAGGAACATTACTGACACTTAAAGAAAATACTCATCTAACTAAACATGAATCTTGCTTGGAGAAGACGTTAGGACTTTTCCCATTGATTTCAGTGGGAGCAGGCTGTGCTCTTGTTAGCGGAGGACAAGATGCAGTTGTTTTTACCCCAGGGACTGACTAAACAAAGACTGAGAATCCTACAAGCTTCCTCTGAGACTCTGCAGAGAGTGGCGCCTAATACTTCCCACAAAGAGGACTGGAAGATGGCCACCAATTTCAAGGAGAACGGCTCAGGGCCTTTCATTTCTGCGGTTCCTGTACCAGTGCCAGTGGATTACCATGCTGCCTGGGGATGAGATCTCTTGTCACTGCTTTGAGCTCTGCATCTGACAGAAGTGATTTTTCATGGCGTCTACCTGTATGGAGAGTCAAACCCTGCAGCTTGAAGTAGAAAACATAACTAATAATAGAACAAATCCTTTCAAAAAGATTGGAGGGCAGGAAGAAGGAATAACTGGAATAGGAATAACAGAAAAAAGAAGAAAGAAGGTTTGGCTTGGGTCCCTAAAAGAGACTTGGGAGCTAAATATTGCCCTGCCTGATAGTTCAGCATCCTGCTGCCTGCATGAATTAATTGCCCCACATTAGGAGCTGAAGGTCCATATGGAATGTAAAGGCTTAATTTCTTTAAAAATAATAATAATAATAAAGGTGTTCCGAATCTAGCACTCCAAAGAGGGAACTGTGTAACCCAAACAAGTACGAAAGAACATTATTTCTAACTTTCAAAGAGAATGCATCATATGAGAGCAATTTTCCCTCCTTTTATCATCTACAAATATACTTTGCCCCAGATGGACGGCCACATACTGATTTGTACATCCCCGTGAAGAAAGGCAACCTGGACTTAACTGAAGCTGTTCCCAAACTGTAGGTAAGAGAAAGGCAGAAAGAGATGTTGATCTGCACCCTTGGTTTGTTGTTCTCTAAAGGAGGGCCTGCTCCTAATGAGCAGCTACAGAGACAAAAGAGACAGGAGGCAGGACAACAGAAGGCAGTTAGCTCAGGTGGCAGGTTCCCTGGAATTCAGCAGCAAAATCCAGCTTTAGTGAGGTGAAACGATTTTCTCAAATTTTAGCCTAAGACAGTGCAACTCAGCCATTAAAATCTCTATCACTTAGAGAATTGAATTACTTTCTATAGGTTCTGGAGTAATTATTCCTGAAACAAAACACATTATATAATTACATATTATCTTTTCACTTCTATTTTTACAAAAATTTAAGCTAGTCAACACACATGCAATACCAAGGGAATTCTTGTTCGTAACTGCAGGGAGAAAATAGTGGGATCCAAAATATTTTAGGTAATAGGCAACATACAGGAACACAAAACCTCTGTGCCACAGATATCTCAATCTTTAATACAGAAAAATTGCAAACATCCTTCTGCTGTGTCACAAATCATATCTTCTAGCACTGATTAGCTTCACAGACGCCTTCAACTATTCTATACAACAACAGCAAATTCATATACCACACCAACTTTTGCCATTTCCTCTGCCCCTGCCTTCCAGGGTGATCCCTATTTATCTTAATTCCCACCCTTCTCTTCTCACAGTCATTGTGTGGGAGCATTCTGGGGCAGGAAGTACTTGCTGCTTTGAACCAGGTAGTTCTCATTCCTGAATGTACAATGTCCTTCTGCAGTTGAATTGGCAATATTTCACTACCATTACTGAAAACTGTATTTATTGGATATGAAATAGTTATCACTAATATTAATACTACTACTGACACTTCTTTTGTCAGCTATTGTTATCTGTTCACACAACCCTACATCATAACATATGTAAATCAATAGAAGTAAAAATGCAAACCGTGATACAGCTTTCCCTTCCGGCTTCATTTCTCTTGCTTGTTCTTTACCCATCAGGGAGATGCACACAAAGGATGTAGTAGGGGCAAAAAAAAAAAGTTTTTAAGGCGAGAACTTGATCCAGTTGGGAAAAGAGTTATTTGCCATGGCTGGTTGGAGTAGAAGACAGCTGGACCCCACAAGCTAGGAGATTCATGACAATCCTTTATTTTAGGCTTTTTCAGTAGCATGAAGACTCTTTTAGTCTCTAATCTGGAGGACACTTACTGGCTTCACTYTGCAGACACAAGTTGTCTCAATCACAGGAATACCACATGGAGCACGTGCAGAAATGTTTACAGAAAGGGGTCACTATACACTGCCTTGCAGCTGCCTTCATTTTCTGAACATGAGTCTGTTGAGGCTAAGCAACTTCCCACCTTGTCTGTCATGGAAAGATATTCCAAGGCAGTCAGTAACTCTCAGTCTTTTTTTTTTAATGTGCAAACCTCAAAACAGTTTCCAGGGGAAGTGTGGATCCCATGAAGCAAGCTGAAACCTACTAACAATAGGGTTGTTTTTCTTGGTGCTTTTTGCAGACTCCTCTACAATAGTCCCTCCCCTTCTCTCTCCAGACTTTCTCAGACCATGGGCTGAAAACCACTGTTCTGAAGTTAATTTCCAAATGACAATATAGGGCAACACTGGAATGAAGTAGAAATCCTTCTGTATAAATAGTCTGCGAGTATATTATTTTAAAATACTTTAAAACTGCAGGGGAAAATGATGTTTCACCAATGAAGAAAACTGTAAAGTTGTTTCATAGAGATATAATCTAATATTGACTTCAGAAAAATGTAATTGAGTCATAATTGACTAGGCAATTTAAAAGCCTTTAATGAGTAAAGATGCAATTTCTTCATGGTTGCATTATGATTGGTCAATTGATTTCTAAGACACAGATAGCTAAAGCTTAAGCTGGGTTACTGTGCTATGTCCACCTGAGAATCCCTAGACAAAATTGAGTTTTTGAAGCAATTTTACTTTTCACTGTGTTGTTATTTAGGTGTCAGCATCAAAGCTGTTCAGTCCTAAAGTTACAGGTGTGAGAATTAACTTCTTGCATCCTTCCTTACCCTTATATAGAAACATATATCAGAGTGAGATGGACTGGTGACTGTTTTTTTACTGTGGCTCTTTTATTGTGGTAATTCTGCAAACTGTCTTACAGTAAAAGTGTTGGTTTTTGAAAGTGCACTTTGGGGATTTAGAGCAGACACTTTCTTCCTTCTGTGGCATTATACAAGTAATTCTTTGGCATCTCAGAGCATAAAACCAATCGTGTGTAGATTTGTAATGAGCTGTTTTTCTTATTTCCCTTTGCAAATCAGATTAAAGAAACAAACTGGAAAATGTCATGTTTGAAGGGTGGGTGATTTTTTTCCTGATAAGTTTCAGGGATGGCAAACAGACAAAGTAGATAAAAGCTGATATTAGCATTCCTACCTTTAGTTCCTGTGACTATAGACATTAACCTGTTTAATGTGAATACCGTCTGTATAGCCCTTACAAAATATCCATAGTAGGCTTTATGCTGGTAATAAGAGCTAAACCTTGCTGTATTTCATTTCATTCCTGCTGATAGCAGTTATCAGCGAAATCTGGATTTAAAAACCTCAAAAATATGCAATTTAAGCCTCATCATAACTGGACTGCTGAGGAGGAAAGTGAGGGGATTATCTGGAGCCTGGAAGCACAAATATAAGAGTGTATTGTCACTGTGGGCTATACGCCTTTTGGCAAACTGTAGTGTAAGCTTCAGCTGACAGACCTTTTCACAAGTGACAGACAAAAATATGAAGCTTAAATTCTTCATGACAGATAGCTGTGCTGAATGAAGAGGCCAATGGGACAGTGCTGGGCTGGGGTGAGAGCACTATATACAGGCCCTGTGTGCACAGTGCGGGGACGGCCCTTTGTAACACACAATGAACTTTCCTCAAGACTCTCCCACTTTACCAAGCAAACTGTTATAACAGGCCTTTTTCTTCTTTCAGATCAGCATCTTTTCTTCCGTAAATGCAAAGTCTTAAAAGACAGGGTGGCAGATTAAATTTAATATGCGGACATGAAAGATATTTCCTGGATGCCTCTTCTTCAGAGCTTTCCACCCAAGCTGACATGTTGCTATTGTAGGAAGCTTATTAATTGGTTTATGAACTGCGCTTAATCCTCAGTGATGGCAAGCTTTGTCAAAATTTAAAAAAATTACGTCTGGGAATGATTATTCCTTTCTGTCAGCATCCCCTGCCCCCTCGCCCGGCCTGCTCTCGGTGATGCAGCCGGAGCCCCCGGCTGGTGTTGCACCCCCCAACTGGGATGCCCCTTTGTAAGAGACAGGGGTCCCGGTGTGAGATGGAGGTCCCAGAAGCCCAGTCAGCTTGGCCCCTGGCCCTGGCTCTGGGATGGTGGGGAAAGAGCATCTTCCACACCTGCGGGTCTCCATGATGAAAGGCTGCCAGGTGCTGGGCCCTTACTTGTTTGCTGGGCCACCCCCAGCCCCGCTGCTGCCCAGTTCTCCACTGGGGCAGTGCCTGGGGCAGGGCGCAGGCTGCGGTGCTGGCAGCCTGCGAGCTGCCCCCAGCGCCAGGCCCCACCGCCCCACAGTGGCGGCACGGCAGTGAGCACGGCCCCAGGGCTGCTCTGCGGGGCTGCCCCTGCCCGCTGCTGGCACCACTGCCGCCAGCCACCTCCTGGCCCCGGTTTTAGAGCGAGCCTCCCTCAACGCTGTGCTGCAGCTCAGGCCCAGCCTGCGGGCTGCCAGCAGGGTTTCATGGGAGAAAGGCTCCTGGCTCGGCATTCTGCAGGATATCATGCAAGACAATTGCAAAGGTCCCCTTTGGCCATCTGATCTATGAAAAAGAAGAAAACATCCAGGCGGGTTTTGTTTGTTTGTTTGCTTTGCGGGGCAGCAGGGGGAAAGGCCCTGCTATGGAGCTGTTACACTCTCCCTTGTGCTTTCTGCCTCATTACTATGTTATAAAAAGAGGAGATGGAAGCCAAGAATAACAACGCACAGTAAGACTTCTGGCCAATCCTGAAGTCATTACCTCCACAAAGTTCCCACTGAAGTCAATGGACTGTAGGATCCAACCCTTAATATTTGTCTTTTTATATRCAATTTGTAATTATCAATACAAAAAATAGAAAACCCTAAGGTAATATGTTAATTCTTACCAGATGTACTGTATGTATCCTTATACGTTAGAAGCCTGGCAGGACTGCTATGTCACAACAGACATTTACTGAAGTACCTGGGGAAATGTAACAAAAAGTGTTAGTAGAAAATGGTCTTTCAGCTAAATTACCTAATATATTTGCTAATGGTATCTGATTTAAAAGCCATAAAAATACTAAGTTAAAAGCACATTAGAAGATGTGGTATATTTATAAGTGTTTGTCACCTTGGCAACAAAAGCAAAATTCCAAATCTAACACTAGCCTGATGGGCCAAGACCTTTGAAAATTGATAAATACTTCTTCTTTATAGCAATGATCTGCTTTCAGTGAGGGAATATCACACTGTAAAAGGAAGTTCTTCACTGCAAGATTTTTGTTAGCTTTCATCTATGGTTTTGCCCTGTCTGCCCACTGTAGTGTAATTTTTTTAAACCTTGACAATGAAAACAACGCATATGCAAATGTGGTAAAATGCCAATCTTTGTAATACCTTTTTTCTAACTTCAAGCCTTAATTTCCTGTTTACATATCAGGTTTGTTAGTAGGCCTCGATCAGTTTGCAAATCCATTGCTCGGATCTGATGGCTGTGACGGGGGCTCTTTTTTTTGCCTAGGGACAATTATGCCACAAGCGCTGAACTATATGTGCCCTGATAAATTTAGTGACAGTTCAGCTCTGCTTTTCTCAGCATACATTCCAATAAAACTGTGCTTTAAGACTAAATGGAAAGATATTTATTCACTTGTAATGCCAATTCTTTCAGTATGTTACCTCTGCATACAGCTGGGTCTAGATCCTTGTAGTGTAAATTGTCATAGCTCCACTGGTTGGCCCAACCAGTCAAGCATCGCTGATGGAGAACACAGGGACAGATCTACATAAAGAAACAACAGCAATCCAAAAAATATTCATGCTGTCTCGTGAACCCCCTTCAACACCACAAGCTCTGTTCTGCATGCTGGCAGCAGCTACTCTGGGGAATTGTTACTCAAAGTATCAGTGAGAAAGAATGTGCCAAGGAGGAAGCGGAAGGGTGGGGGACTGTGTGTCTCCAGAGGCATGGCAGACAGCACACTAATAATCCTCTCTGTCGAGGATTGCTTCCACAAATTCCCCATCTTGAGAGGATGACTACTAGCAACCCACTTTGGAAGATAATAGTAAAGTTAATGAAAGGTATTGATGCTAGCATAATATAGCCTCCCACTTGACCCCTTCATCTATCATCAAATATATAAGTTTCCAACTTGGAAAAACATTACCMAGAATAATTGCCCTTTACCTAGTAGCCTCATGTCTAATGGTACTGATGGTACCTTGGGCACAGAACTGAAATCAGAATTTGTTGTATTTGGGCAATCTCTGAGCAGAGAAGAAAATGCATGAGTTAAAATGGTCCAAAATGCCTTCCCGGATTAGAGACCTTTAAAGGGTTTTAAATAGTACTTGTTTAGACACTAAACTCTATATCTCACATCCCTCTTTCTCTTCCTGTTGTGTTTGTAGACACTTTCAATTTTCCTTCTGCTTCATAAGGTCAACAATTGGCCAAGGAGGGCAAAGTGAACATGAAAATAGACAGCAAAGGAGAAAAACAGAAAGAGTATATGACGAGTATGTGAAGTATCCATTTCATATGTTGGACCTGGGAGCTGGGTGTATCTAGGTTTCATGTAAGGCACAGTGAAGCACAGCTGACTTGTCCATGATTTCAGGAGACATTGAGCTGAGCTGCTCAGAAAACCTGTTTGTTTTTCATTCAAATCAAGTATTTAGGGAAGAGAAGAAATGTGTCAATAGCAATGAAAACTCCTTTGGAGAAGTTGCTTTGGAATGAAAAACTTCATTTCAGAGTTGTTTTCACTTTTGTTTATGACATAACATATGTGCATWATTCTGGTGTCCTGAATCTAAACTGGATTGGTTTTAGTTTTCTGTTTTGTAGGAAATTTAAAAATATGTGGTTTTATTCTGATTCAGATTTCCCAGTGGAAGTGGTGGCATCTAACTAGTTTTCATCATGAGCATACTTTGCTCTTGTTAAAATCAATGAAAACTGAGAATGTCAATAAGACCGGTACTTCAATCTTATATAATGTTCCAGGGGATTGAAGACCAAGCCAATAACTCTATCCATCTCTATCCATCCAGGCACTCCTGCCCCAATGCCTCCTGACTGAACATCTCTAGTGAACCATAGAACTGACCCTTATATTAGTGAAATTGCTTTCTAGCAAAATACATGCAATTTATACGGAGCTGATAAAGCATCTCTTAAGACATTGGTTAATAGATGTGGTTGGAGCTATTTTTCAAGTATTGATAATAGGGTGGAAAAAGAGTTTCAATTAACTGAGGTAGCAAGAATCATATGGATAGACATGTGCTCTTACACTCAAGTGCACAATTTTCACTGATTGATAAACCTAACACACCACTTGAGACCATATTCTAGTTACATCACTTCACCATTAAACTCTTCATTTACCCCCAAATGAATAGATTAACATCAAGTAAACTCTGCTGAAAAATTGTCCAATTCAGTGAAGCTTTAATATAAATTTGTAACAGCCATGAAAGAAAATTACAGAATGTATCATTTGAAAATCATTATTTATAATGAACAATTCAAGATTTCTATGCAATAAATGTTTCAAATGTATTTGTTAAATAAATTTACATGAATCTGCAAAGGACTATCTGCAGCACCTATATAACATAATATAGACAACTACCTGGGTAAATACAAAAAATTGTTTGTGATTAAATTGTACTATGAAGATTACCAACCACAATGTATTAGCAAATATATATTCACACTTTTTGTTTGTTCTTAGATATACCCCAAATAACTTGGATTTTCCTTTTATTTAAAATAAATAAGGTAGGTTATATGATTCTGTCAATCAAGTCAGTATTTTACATCCTGAAGAAAAATGACTGTAAGGGCATTTATCAATGAAAATGGAGTGAACCTTAAGATTAGAAGTAAAACCATTATTATCACAGGATTTTAAGTACTGTGGGCCAAATTTTGAGGTACTTGGCATTRCTCTATTAACACCAGATAGCTGAAACCTGTCTTGTGATACCTCAAAAAACTTGGACTTCAATACACAAAGTTTGGTTGCAGGCACAACTGAAAAGCAATTGCTGCTCGCTTTTTGCTTTTAAAAGAAGATGCTTTTCCACTACATCCAAACAGGAACTGTCACCATCAGTCCTTGGTGAATTTTTGGAGATCCTTTAGGTCATTAACAGCATGAYAAAACAAGATTTTTTGGTGATATCTGTCAATCAGTCTACCTATCTACCTATCTATCTATCTCAGCATTAAAAAGCATATCCCTTTTTGCAATTTTTTCTTCATAGCTTCAGGTTGAAACTTATACAAATCAGGAGCAAGGCATTTGGGTATATTCAGTTACACTGTGCCAATAAACCATGGGTGTGATAACTGGTTGGGAAATCAAATTCTAAATTTAGTCATATTTGTGGGAATCAAGGAGCCATTGCTTCAGTTCTGTCTCTCAGATCTGCATACGATTGTTTAAATTTATTTTTCCTTGTGGCTTACATACAGCCTGCATAAACACTGAACATACAATTTCAAACCTTATTGTTTTGTTATGATTATATTTCAGACTGCAGCCACCTCAAACCACTTCTGAGGGAAGACATAATGGCAAATATGGACATTTCCCTACAGATGACAAGACAATGAAAGACAAAGAACAGACATCAGTTTGTTTGAGGAGCTGACTTTTTATATAGCCTGTAAATCATTATCATTTGCCATTAATGTGCAAGAACTTTTGTGAGAATGGTGCCATAGTCAGGCAGAATGAAGCAACAGAGAGTATCTAAAAGTCCCAGTATTGCAGAGACTTGCTTTTAAAATGATTGATGTTTTCTTAATTTTAAGTATATCATTAGTTTCTTGAAAGGATGGAAATTGTTCTATTGACTGAAGTTATGTATCTCACCAGTCACCACAAAACTGTGGCCCTAAAATACAATGATCTGTTCTGAATGGTTTTAATAAAATCTGTGCTACTACGTGGGAAATAAAAGACTTTTTGTAGATTTGCAAGAGCATGAAAACAAGATTATAAAACAATCTTTCAGACCTCAAAGATATGATCTGCAGAAGTGCTTAGCATTGCTGGGTATTTGGGATCTTTCAAAATCAGGCCCAGATCCTGAATAAGAATGTCACCACAAGACATTTTCATGCTATTTGCAGATTTTCTTTACAATACCTTCAGCTTTTGATTGTGCTAAAGCCTTAAAAGCAAATCAGAGAAAAGACTCCCCTATTGTGTATTACAAAAGATACAGCTAGAAACAGTGTAACTGTGAGAGCCATTTCCTAATGCACTCCTTCATATGACAATCAGTTTAGATCTTTCACTTTCTCAGCCAACCTCATTAATAAAGTACTCAAATATAACTTTTTTTGCTGTAATATCCTGCTGTAAGTGATCCTACCTATTTTGCTTTAATTACCTTGTACATTAGAAAAATAGTTAGTATCACAGCACTATCAAATGAGCCTGCTAAATTGTTTAGTTTACCTGTTGTAGTTTAATAAGTTTTTTATGCATATGTATAYATATACAACACAGACAAAAGGATTTTATATAGATACTTCTGGAAAACCATGTTTTTATGTAGATTGGTTTGACTTATACTCACCATTTACTCTGATGCTGTTTTTATAAGCATACCAGCTGTCACTGTTGTTGTAGTATTTACTATAGGTCTAAGAATTAAAGTTACAAAAGATTTATGTGCTTGGAAAGCAAGTCGGGAACAGAGAGAGTTTGTTTTTTATTTTTATTTTTTAAATACCATTCAAAATAAACTCCTAACTAAAAGGAATGAAAAGGACTGTCAGTTTTGTACAATTGCATGTACAACTGCCCAACATCTGCCCCAGGCTGCACTCAGGTAGAAGGGTTAGATGAGCATTGGTTAAGAGCAGGATTTGACCCAATAGCTCTTTGTCATTCTGATTTGACAATACTTCATAAATTCCACTTGGTACCCTAATAAGATAAAGAGCCGACCTGAATAAGTTCTTAAGAGTGTCCTTGTTCAAAAGAAAAAAAAAAGGCACCCTGCTAGTGGCTTAGCATTTCTTCATTCATTTCTCTGGAAAACCACTAGATGGTTCATCAAAACCTCTAAGCATGTTGAAGAAGGCATTACAAGTTAATGGGAGCTTTGAGGAAGAAGGTGTTCTCTGCTTTAAACAGCTGCAGATGAAGGCCCTCGGGGCTCTCCGGGTTCCTGCTTTCCCGGGCAGTCACACGGGGTCCCAGCAAGCCCTTGGTCCTGCCTTTGCCGCTGGGACCCCGCAGCCCCTGCGGCGGCAAGGCCAGCCAGCCTTCGGCAGGCCGCTCCCGCCTGCCGTGGCTTTGGCCCTGCTCTCTCTGTACCTGTGTCCTCCAGGAATTATGCCTTTTTTAATATAAAGCTATTTTATCTTTTTGAGCTTCATTTATTGTATGGGTTTATGTGATAAAAGATATCTATCTTGCCTTGTTGGTGCATTTACAATGAAGAGGTGTATGTTGACTTAGAAGGTAAACCAGCAGCAACTGCAAACACTTCTTCCCTGACCTGAGCTGCAGCACTTTTAACCTCTTGCCGCCCTACCTTTCCTTCTTACTTTTTTCCTCTTTCTCATTCCATCTTTAAAGGCCTTGGGGCTTGATTTTCACAGGCATCACAGAGTACCTGTGCCTACCTGTACGGGGCACAAACGGCGGGTTTGGGGAAGGGGCTGAGGCGTCCCGTGCGGCGAGGCCACGCGCCGCCCTGCACCGGTCGCAGCCGGTTCCAGCCGGCTCTGACACAGTGCGAGCGCCCCGCGRGCGCCCAAACCGCCGCCGGGAGCCGCCGTGGCCCCTGCTCGGGAGGGGGGAGAGAGCAGCAGCCGCCAGGGGCAGCAGAGGCGAGAGGAGGCCGGGGAGGGGGCGCGAGGGGATGCGCGGGAGGGGACGCGGGAGTAGAAGTGCGACGGGTGCGTTTTGGGAGGGAGCGGAGGTGACACACAGAAGGGGAACCCCAAGCGGCCGCGGCCGTGGGCGACCCATGCCGGGGCAGGGGGAAACAAGTAAGAAGCCAGGAGCAGCAGAAGAAAAGGAGCAAGAAGAAGGGAGCAGCAGACAGAAGTTATAACGCAGAGGACCCCAGCGTCCTGCACCGCTCACCTCTGAAGGAACTGGGTGCACTGCGTGCAGCATGTGCCAAAACTAAAGGAAGCGGAGATGAGGAAGGAGGGAAGAGAGGTGCTTGACTGAAGTTTAGCCTGGGGAAAGGGGAGGAAAGGTGTTTCCTTAAGCATGTTTTCAACTGTTCATGTTTTCTTTTTTTCTCAATGCCCAAATCAGTAAYTAAAAGTTTGTGCTAGTTCGCAGTAAATTAAATTAAGGAAAACTCCCCGAGTTGTTTTGCCTGCGACGTTGCCATATAGCTGACATGGATAGTCAGCACTGGTGAAAAGTGGACCCTAGGGGACTGATAGGGTAGCAAGTACACTCTCAAAATCAACACAGAGAAGTCAACACTTAGCAGCAAGTTGTATGTGATACATAACTGCCAGTGTAATCTCCCCCCAGATGCATACTGGTGAAGCTCATGGAGGAAGAACTAAGCTGATTAGCAAGTTAAACACATACATTTTGGACCAAAATGCCCTGGAGGAACATTGCCAGAGGAAAAGATGAGGCTAACTAGGAGGGTGACTGCTGTTACTTGAACATGTAAGAGGTTATTTACATCCCGTGACTTTCAGTGCATAATTATAGGGCAAGCCTTCCTAGGCTCCTAATACGGTTGTAGATGAGACAGGTTCCTTCAAATTACATTTCAGGGCTGAAGCTTAACTCAGGTGCTCTCGGTCTCTACCTTGAGGAACACATTTCTCTGTTTTCTAAACTGAGAGTCCAGGGACTGTCTGGCTGAGTAAGCTACCTAAGGTGAAGGCAGTCTGAAGTKAGGTGGCGTGATTCTTTCCTTTTGAAATGACATAGGTATCAATAAGTCCTTAAGCCTGTCAATATTACTAATAAAGAGTAGCCTTGCTTACCTATCAAAACAGCAGAAATATTGCTAGATAATTCTTCCTAGGCTACAAGGTTTGGTTTTATTTGGGTTAAGCTTCACCTGGATAGATCCTGGCCAAACCTTAGCCACTATCTAGATATGTAAAGGTAGAAGGATAATTTACATGGAATAAAAGGCCTACTCTGTTTACTTGATTCCTAATGATTCATACTAACCTGTCCAGTGAATATCTCATGATGAAGCTTCCACAGCTTATTATTCTCAAGACAGACTTGGCAGGAATAAACAAAGGCAGTTGTGTAGTAACATGAAAAATACACTGATGCGCCAGTAGCAGTTATTCCAACATACAGAGAAGTGCAATTCAGTTGCTTAAACATAGGCAACCAATAGCATTTTAGAAACTCTGGGGTATTCCGCCTGATCTCCAGCTGCCATTGTGAAGGGCCAAGGTCTCCCAGATCACATCAGGTAACTCCCTCTTTTAGGGCATCTCAAGTGACATTAGAAACCTTTTTTTAGCAACTGAATCCTGACAGTCTTGATACTTGCATGGAAATGCAACTTGCTGTGAGCAGTACCTAGTAATTAATCACATTATGATTATTTCTCATATGTTCAAAACATCAGCACAATTTGCATCAAGGCTCAGTAGTAAATATTCTGCTGATATAGCTAAATGGAATACATGTTCCAGGATGTCTTAGCTTTTTGAAATCCGGTTTTGGATGCATCTGGTTCTCTTCAGGATACAGAGTTGGAAAGCCAGAGATCAAGCAGCCAGAAAATGAGAGGGGAACAATATATAGGGAGCTTCCTGCACTCTGTATGGAGAAAGATTCAAAGGAAAATAATGGTGAAAATTTCCTATGATAGACTGAGAGAAGAAGAAAGATGATACCAGGAATGGTAAACAAAGACAGGAAATAGCCTGCTGGTGGTGTTAGTTCTTGATTGGGAGCCCGTTAAGTTTTGGCTAGAGGGCTAAACCCAAGGAGACATTTTGTCAGCCCAAATGTGGAGAGAAAACAGAAAGACAATAGAGCAATTAGACCGAGGAAGAGAGAAGCGAACAAACATATTGCCTCTATTACAATGACATACAGCTAGAGCTTTGTAGCAATACTACCCAGCTGCCTCTAGACTGACTGAAAATGAGAAAATAAATCAAACTTTCTTTTGACTGTCAAGGGTAAAAAGGGAACTGTTTCTTTTTCAGCCACTGGTAACCTGATAGCTTGCCAAAGTGTATTTCACATAAGGAAGTCTGTAAAGCAACATCTAAGTGTTCCTTGTGATTAATATTCCTTATGATCTCCAGTCACCTAATCGCATACTGACCTCACTTAGGGTCAACTGTGAGAAGGGATGGGCTGTGGGAGCAGGGTGGGCTACCAGGAGGTGCTGGTGAATGATGAAGCAGCTGGAGCGAAAAAGAGAACCTCTGCAGACATGAGTAAATAAATAGTGGCAAACCAAAGGCACTGACCTTCAGGAATAATGCCATGGCTCCAGAGCTGCACAGAAGTAGGCTGAGAGAAGCACGGCAATCCATTCCTAATGCCAGATGCACTGAATGTAGGATATGCATTTTTTCTCCAGTTTCATCCAACAAGCTGTAACATCAAATGCAGCGCTATCCAGAGACACAGAACCCCAGATCTGAAGGAATTCCCAGGATGCATTAACCAGTGCTTGGACTGCCAGATATGCTATATAATACAGGATATTCTGTATTACATGGTTAATTCTTGCATTCCAAATGAAAAGCACACAGTAATAAGCTTTCTTGTATTTTTGCAGCAACTATATGTTTTCCTGGATATCTAACAAGCTGGACTGTAAGGTCTGGAAAGGTATCTGCCTCTCACATCCAGATATACTGCGTGCACACAGTTGGTCTGAGCCAGGTATGTCAGACTTCCTGGTGCATTAGATGTAGTGCCCATGCACACAGAATTTCGCACTACATCAACGAGGCGAATTGGATCAGATACATGCAATGCTCATTTTCTTTGCAGTACAGAGCTTCTCTGTACATCCACTATTTGATAGCCTGGGACCATGCAGACCTCCAATCAACACTTTACCCAGGGCATCGAATCTTAATATGGCTCTGATGAAAATTTTAAGATGGCATTTTTAACCTAGATTCTTTTTTCCAGAGGACACCTTTAAATAAGGCTGCTTATAAGCAAATTCATTGCCAATCTGTTCTTTTTCCTCTTCTGAATCTTTTTCTCAGAATATGCTTTCAGCCATTAAAGTGTCCAATTCAAAGAAAATGGGCCCAGGCATCAAAATTACTCATAGTCCACCTAAAAAAACCCTGGAAATATGAACTAGTGAACTACATAGATTTTTGTTTCACCTTGAAGAAAAAAAGAAGACTCTAATTCAGAAAAAAATGCTCTATTTCCATTTTTTCATTTATGCAAATTATGTCCTGAATAAATAAATCTACATAATCTCACCTCCCTGCTAGACAACTTGCAGTAGCATTTGCCAAGAGAAAGACAGGCTTTTCTGATACTAATGCATAAAACATGCTGAATAAAAAAATTAAAACAAATCATATTGAGTAAATAGCTGCTGTGCAGCTCTGGAAAGAATAATAGAGGGACTGATGAGTCACTCAGGATTGTCTTGTTCAATTATTTCAAACATGCTACCATTTAAGGATATATTTAAGTTAAGGTTTTAATAGAGATGCGCAGTTGTATCCTGAACCATTGAAATCTACRGGAATCTTTTCCTTTAATTTCCATGGAACTGGAGTTTAGACCTCCTTGCTGAAGCACCCAGGAACGTCAGGCTGTCGGTCCTGGAAGACCCATCGATTCAACACATAGCTGAGTTATTGTGTAAGGGCTGCAGCTGGGGGAAAGTAGCTCTCATATTCTGTTTTGGGAATGTAGGAAGTGCCTTCCCCAACTCGTGAGGAGAAATTCCTTGTCCTTTGTGTCCTCAGTAGATATGAAATACAGTCTTGTTGACCGTCCAGATTGCCAGTAGCCCTGGGACTGCAACAGGGGAAGGATAAAACAAAAATCAGTGGCTGCATGTTGTAGATATGGATGAGCAGATATTATTAGAGGCCTTTTCCCACTCTGATTGCACAAGGTAGATGCTGAAGGACAACACTTTCTCTTGATGGTCCACCTAGAAACCATCAAACTCCAATTGTAGCTGGGGTTTGGACATTCTTCTGTAACCTTTTAAATATCTTTTCATGCTGGAAAGACTATTCTGGACTGCCGAATCCTTACGCTCCTTTCTGTAACAGATTAAGAAACATCAGTGGGGCTAGGTCCACCAAAAGACTTGTGTATTATAAGATGCATCACCTGGCTTTTGGATGCTGTGATGCTCTGTGGAATTCAAAGAAGGCTCTTCTTAGTGGAGAAATGTGCAAAAGTTCCTTACAGGCTTCCTGGGGGCAGTAAGCCATGGGATATACAAAGCCTGAGTACGAGGCTACCTAAAAGTGCCAGTAAGAAATGTTAAGAAAATGTGATTTTAGACCCTGTCTCTGCTAAGAATTCACAGCCACAAGACTGGCACTAAAGTCAGTGTTTTCTAACAACTATCTGTGGGAGGATACGTTCTCTCTACTTGTTTACTGTATAGTCTGGTGGTTAAGAGCATACATCTGGGACATGGGATGTCACCCACATGAACCAGGTCCCAGGAGAGAGTCTATTTGGTTTATTTGGTATTGCAGACTTGAGTTAATCTTCCAGCTGAATCTGTTCCACTTTGGATAAAAGTAACTGAATATATTTTGGAAGAGAGAAAAAGACTGACCCCCAAGTAACCAGCAAACATCCTGGTGGTTGTGGCACTCAGTTTTGCCATGAGGTCAAATTCTGTCCAAATTAGACACAGTGGGGATTTGAAAGCCAGTCTGTTGTCCTGCCATAGACGTTCTATTCGCGAGGCACCTTTTCTTGCAAGGTATAACAGGCTGGCTCAGAGAAGGCATTGCAGATGAGGCCCTCAGGCAACCTAGGACGGGCATACTTCGATAAGAGAAACATGGCGCAGTAGGTACCTATGCCCCTGGGGACCTTACTAGCAAAGAGTTAAAGAGTTTGGGGAATTACAGTGATCCATTCATTCATCTGGAAGAAAGACTAGTAAAGTAATGTAAATTCCAGGCTTCAAAAACCTGTGGCACTGGCTTTAAATGGATTTAAAGTTTTTATTTTTAAATCCATTATTTTAAAGCAATCTTACAAGTTAAACAGATACATCTGAAATTCTTTTTGTTGATATTTTCAAGCTCTTGTTTTCAGTTACTTGGGCTAGAAACTTATTTTATCCTTTTTAAACAAGAGCTAAGCTCCTCATTTAATCACAGAACTCCAGAAACCACAGCTTTAAAAGAATCTTGAAGTATCTTGAGATTTATAATAAAAGCAGGAGAGTTTGACAATATAGACTTCTGTGGCCACATAAAATTAAATTTGACTTACTGATGCTCAGCTCCACAGATGGGAAATGCAAAGGAGAATCTACTACCCAGGTCTGAGACAGATTGTGGTCAGTCCCTATATAAATAAGGCACTGTTTCAGGAGTCCTTGATTTTTCTTGTTTCCCTGTGCAGTGGCTGGCCATATACCCTAGAGAAGTACAGATTCTCTCTGCTGGCACTTCAAGAGCTGGAAGGAAAGGGCTGCTGTATCTTTTCTCCACACCAGATATGTAGGTAAAGGCACCAAAAAAAATTCAGGCTGCTTCTTGCTCTGAAGCTATTTGAAGCTACTCATTCACAGGATTTCCAAAGTCACATTCTTTCTTAAGTAATCTAGGTGCAGTTCAGCATCTTGGTATTCCTCAATGTGCTGCAAAACCCATAATTTAGTTCTGGGTAATGCAAAAACAAGAGGGTTTGAATTTAGGTCTTAGTAACAGAATGATCACAGATCTTTGCTAGCTTTTCATATGACAGACCCCTGTCCATTTTATGACTTTATCTTCTACTCTTTGGATAGGGTAGGATATCTATTATTCCAAAATGCCTGGCTTGCTATAAAATCCCAGTCAATTTATAACCAGATTCCACATATGGATTTATTAAGCTGGAGTTTTCATAATTTTTGAAATCATCAGTGTCAGTCGGTCCTTCCATCACATAAAAATAAAATGTGACCATTCAATTAGACCTTTCATCTGGCAGAAAGACTCATTTCCCACCTTGCCTTAACTGTGGCCACATGCCAGAACCTGGTCACACGAGGCTGAGACTGAACTGTATATAAATTCCCGCACCAGTTTTTTGTTCATTGTTTCCCTGACTTTAAATTTAGGACACAGTATAACCCAGCTGTGCAAGTCATTGTCTCATGAATCAAACTCTCGTAGCAGAAGCAAAAAAACCTCCAACTAACTGGCAATACTGTTATAAGGTGATTGCCTGGAGAGCAGACAGCGGAGCCAGCACATGCACCAGCTTGTTCAGGCTAGCAAGCGCTGAACTTTGCCTTTGTTTGAATTAGCAGCAGAATCTAGAATTAAGCCAAATGAATGTATTTCAGAATATTTCATAAATATGACATTTCTATTTTTCATGTAACAGCTAAATCTTGTTGAATAGTTCAGTTATAGTCTCCCCTTCATGCCATTTCCTTGTTTCTCCTGATAAACAAAGAATTTAAAAGAYAGTAATGAGATTTAGGTTTTGAAACAATATATTAAAATGCCAGAAGAGGAAAAAAAATTATTATAGATTAAAAGCACAGAAGGCTTGATAAGTTTTGCCTGAAAATAAATCAATAATGAAAGAACATAAAGAAAACATATGTGGTCAATATAGGAGGTGGCATGTATAGTTTCATCTAATACTGCAGCAGACAGATTTATTTTACCCACAGTATTGAAAATGCATTTGACATTTTTCACACAAAATCTCCCTTTTCAGTTGCAGTCAGTGCTGCGCTTCAGCAAACTTCCGGGGAATCCAGGTTCATTTTAAAGCGATAAATCTCCCTCTCGGTCAACAGCTGTCGTGGGGAGGGAGCTCACCAAATCCATGCCATTTGGCAGCTGGAGAATTCATTTATGGAAAGTGAGAGTGATAGAGATACACATATATGTGTATGTGTATATGTATGTATACGACGTTATATATATAAAAATATAAAATATAATATTTATAAAAATATATGTAAATCTAGATCTATTTTATATATATATATATATGACATTTATTGCAAGGACGCAACCCAGCCACCAGGCCTGGGGACCGCGGGGGCGGGGCCTGCCCGGCGGGGGATGGGCGAGCCGGGCCGGCCGGGGAAGCCGGCTGCCGCTCCGGCGCATGCGCGGTGCTGGCCGGCGGCTCCGCCAGTATCCCGTCACTCTCCGCGGGGGCAGCGGAGGTGCGGTGCTAGAGTGGCGGGCTGAGCATGTCGGAGAAGAAGCAGCCGGTGGACCTGGGGCTCTTGGAGGAGGACGACGAGTTTGAGGAGTTCCCGGCCGAAGGTACCGTGGGGTGCCCGGCGGG